>NC_054470.1:105152357-105453734 GCF_017639515.1 Carcharodon carcharias
CTGTGCAGCTGCGTTGCTCGAGTGGCTTCCATTGTCTAGCGGAGCCCTAAAGAGAAACAAATAACCAGATGGACTAAATGGGGCTGTTCTCTTGGAAATAATGACGCAATAAAACCAGTTGATCAAGTTCAACATAGTCGTAATTATTCAAATTGCAGAAGCCACTTCAATAAACAAACTTTTCTTCTCTAGGATAGCAGTTCTCAATGAGGCCCACAGAGCACGGGGCAGCCGTCGATACTTTCTGGGGGGCCGGGGGAAGGATGTGGCTTGGAAATAATATGAAGGAGCTTATTGAGCAGCACTGTCTTACAGCGGGCGATGTGGATAACCACTCAGGATGCTGCAGACAGGTCTTGGATTAATTCTTGCCACAATGTTGCCCTCAGGGCCACCTGCTATGGCTTAAGACGTTGAGCTTCTCGGTCAAAAGCACTGCACGGAGTGACATGGCAAATGTTAAGCAAATCTGCAGCCTCATGTGCCAGTGTGCTGCCAATCAGGGGGACACATGAGCCTATCAAAGCAGCCTCAGGCCATCCTTCAGCCAGTTTGCCAATGCTCGGCAGGGCTTTTGTTTCACCAGGCTGAATAAATCAAATTCTACTTTTCATTGTGTGGGATTTTTATGGACATATTTCAGAACCATATGCTACAATTTGATCCACTACACGAGAAACAAAACTGGTGGCCTTTTTTTTTGTGTAGAATAATATATGGGCACCATTCTGAAACACAGACAAGACTGCAGTGAGAAGCAGGCAGAGATATTGTGATATGGTATAATACCAGTTTTCCTTAAAATATTATTAAAGCTCTCTTTACATGCAGTATTTTCATATCGAGTATTTTATAATTTAGACAGGATTTTCGCAATCACCAATCCTTTTGTAAAGGGGTCTTTCAACTAAAAAAAGTTTTGAGAACCATGATCTATGATGTATCTGCTCGGAGTCAGCATCACAATTTACTGCATGATATCCTATCCCCCCCACCCCCCCACCACAACCTCCCCCTGCTGCTTGTACTCAAGGACAGATACAATTGTGCAAAATAAATCCAAGTCAAACTAGACACATCTAGGTAAAACCACCTAGATGTATAACTATATTTAACCACGATTCTGCTCTCCCACATGCAGCTTAAAAGGCCTACCAAATAATAAAATATTGCAAATGGGTACTGTCTGTATCTGTGCAATAGATAGTAATGAATAGAAATAGGGGAGTTTTATTACAATCTTGATAGTCATCAGATACAAGTCTAACCCCACATCAACTTTAAATATTTATTTTCCATACTATTCCAGAAATTAAGGTTACAGTAATTTTTGGTCATCATATTCTTTACATTTAAAAAAAAATAGAAATTGGGATCACAGCCCAGAAATTGGGACTGTGGATAGTGTACAACACTCAACTTTCAATCTTTCTGAAGGTTAGAATCAGTCGGTCAACTCTGTGGCTTGCTAATTTTAAAAAAAAATCCGTTCACTGGATATGGGCTTTGTGGGCCATTCCTAAACGCCCTTGAGAAAGTGGTGTTGATTCACCTTCTTGAATACAACTGACCGACTTGCTTGGCCCCTTCAGAGTAGTTAATGGTCAACCACATTGCTGTTCATCCAAGTCACACATAGGCCTTAAAGAGCAAGGGCCAACATTCTCTATAAATTTTTGAGGGAGTGCAGGGTGATTTATTTAAGAGTTTGGCACTTCTTAATGTTTTTTTGCACAGCCGCACATGCACAGCAACTTAAAGAGGCCAACATGCACGCAGCCTATGTAGGGACTTTCAGATTGCTGCATATCTTATGGGAAACACTGGTAAGTACAGAAAGATTTCTTTCCCTAAAAAGATATTAGTGAACCAATTTTATTTTTAAAAACAACAATCTAATAGTTTCAGTCACCAACACAAATACCAGTTTTTTAAAAAATTCCAGATTTAACAAAATTTAAATTCTCCAGCTGCTATGGTGAAATTCAAACTCACATCAAGGCCTCTGGGTTACTAGAGATAAAAACAAAAAACTGCGGATGCTGGAAATCCAAAACAAAAACAGAATTACCTGGAAAAACTCAGCAGGTCTGGCAGCATCGACGGCGAAGAAAAGAGTTGGTGTTTCGAGTCCTCATGACCCTTCAACAGAACTGTTCTGTTGAAGGGTCATGAGGACTCGAAACGTCAACTCTTTTCTTCTCTGCCGAAGCTGCCAGACCTGCTGAGTTTTTCCAGGTAATTCTGTTTTTCCTCTGGGTTACTAGTTATTAGGCTACTGTAGGCCATATGTAATGCATTGGTACCACCTCAATAAGAAGGAGCACTGTATTTGTGTGGTATTTTGGGCACAAGCTCATGCTTGTAGCTTCATTCCGCTAAAGGCACTAACTAAGACTACAAAGACAAATAAAAAGTCTTTCCTACAATACTCAGGTGACAGATCACCAAAATGGCAGTGTATTACTTTTAAACAATATGCTTCCTCTACACATTAGCTTGAAATTTTTTCAGAAACTACACGCTGAGCACATGCGAAAAAGCAATCACAACATTATAAATAGGTGATTTTCACAAAAGTCTCCTACTCCATATTATAAAGGCAGATCTGCATTTATTTAGCCCCTCATCACATCTTACAGAAAATGTCTCAAAGTGCTTAGCACTTACGAGACAGATCAGGGTTCTAACATTTGCAAAACTTGCAGATCCTCAGCCTCTTATTTTCTGTTCATTAACTCCCGATTCACTGACCTGCTTTCCCAGCAAGCCTCAATTCCTATAGAGCGCCAAATTGCAAAGCCACCCGAAAGGGTCAGAAGAATCCAAAATTAGCTGTGGTAAATACAAGATTGTCACGAATTAATCCAATAAAAAAAGTTCAAGATAAACACCCTTACCCAGAGAGCAGTGAGAGTGTGGGACTTGCTACGGTGAATAGCATAGATATATTTAAGGGGAAGCTAGATAACTACATGAGAGAGAAAGGAGTAGAATATTATGCTGATAGGGCGAGATGAATTAAGGTGGAAGGACGCTCATGCAAAATAGAAATGGACAGTTGCAGTTCCATTAATTCTACGTAAACCCAATAAAACAATTACTTTCCAATATAGTGATATTTAAGCAGTTGCTATGTACACGGCAAGACCACAAAATTGCAGTAGGATGAATGGACAGCTAGTCTATTTTGAGGCATATAGACCAAAACTCAAGAACTCACTGCTCTTCAGATTGTACCATGGGAATCTTCAATTGCCTCCAGAACCAGTAGAACAGGTGGCATGGGGCCTCCCTTAACAGCTTATCTGAAGGACAGCATCATTTACAAAGCAGCTCTCAGTACAAGAATGGAGCGTCAACCTGGGCAATTATGAAATGGAACTTGAACCCACAACTACTGACTCAGGAAGCATGGGTGCGACTTCCTGAGCTTGCTCATATAAGCTCCAAGAGGTGCAATTTTGCACCGGTTGTCACTGAGCTGAACCATTAATGGCTTCACTCCCCCACTATTTCCAAAGACTATACCATTGTAGAGTCAGTGGGAATGAATTGATAAAGACTCTGGTGGGTGTAGGGTGTCAACTTCTTGAATGTTCCAGTTCAAACTTGTGCTGTAGCAAATACAAGAGCATCTCCCTAAAGGATGTGGATTCATGCTTTATTCTTGTGAAATGTTGATTAATTATTACTTTTGGTCTACACTTTGGCAACCATATCTATGAGAATGCAGTTGTGAAAATTCTGCTTTGGTGAACAACATTTGAATAAAGAGAACGGAAGAGGGCAAGATGAAGCAACTGGTGGGTGAAAGAAAGAAAGGAGAAAATTAACAAGGCGAAGCACCCAGAAAACTATTGGTAATGTGGCTGTTACAACAAGTTATCATCCTTGCTGCAGCCCACTAAGGTCACCAATGAATTTTAGGAACCATCGGAAGTAAGAGTATTTTTTTTTTTAAAAACCATTTTGCCTCTCTTCCCCCTCTTTGAAACTTCACTCAGGTCATTGAAGGGCCAAAGCCCCAGTTACCATTTTGAATCAAGCCAACAACTGACAACAAATTGAAGCTTCTGTGAGTAAGTCACTTTGAGTTTTAGTTACAATATGGTGTTCCTAGGAAGAAAATGATTCAGCACCCGGAAGAGGAAATGGATTAATGTTCTATTTCACTATACAAGTATCAGCCATTGCTCAGTTGGTTGCACTCTCGCCTCAGTCACAAGGTTCTGGGTTTGAGTCCCACTCCAAGTAATGAGCACAACAATCAAGGTTGACACTCAAATGCAATGCTGAGGAAGTACTGCCGTCTTTCAGATAAGACATTAAACCCAAAAGGCCCTGTCTCTCCTCTCAGGTAAAAGATCCCAGGGCACTATTTCAAAGAGGAGCAGGGGAGTTCTCCCCAGTGTCGTGGCCAATATTAATCCCTCAATCAATGTCACAAATACAAATTATGTGGTCATTCCCACAAAGAGTAATGTAACAGTTTGCTGTGTGCAAACTGGCTGCCACAATTCTTACATTATAACACAACAGTGTCTACACTTCAGAAGTACTTCAAGATGTCTGGTGGTTGTGAAAAGCACTATACAGAAGCAAGTCTTTCTTCCCCCACCCTCACAGCTGTTACTATCACCGATTAAGTGGGCATGTTACTCAGTGCATTGTGGATTGCAATGGTTCAAGGCGGCAGCTCACTACAGCCTTCTCAAGGGCAATTAGGGATGGGCAATAAATTCTGGCCTAGCCAGAGACACCCATATCCTGTAAGTGAATTAAAAAAAAGTCAGGTTTTTCAGCATCTTCAGATAAGGACTCCCTTCTGTTAACGACGTGTGTTTGAATTTTTTTTAAATGTATTTCTCAGGCAGTATAAGTACTTGTTGATCAGCGAGCATAATGTAAACGGGGTGTAAGGGGGAATTAAATGTTTTAAAAGAGAATACAGTAAGAATTTGCTGAAAATAATTATCTCCAGGCAGCTGGTGCTACTAAGCACATTGATAGTTGAAGATTACCAGATGAACCTTGCACAGCCTTGAGAGTCAGACTGGAGACAAAGCATGACATTAAGAATAGATTAAGTGTGCTCTTCAACAGGTAAGGAAGGGGCAGATGGTTTTAGCTTAGATATGGGAAGATGAACAATGGACAAAGAAGGGGCTTTGAAGAAGCACAAGTAGTCTTGAGTTGCAAGAATCAAGGTCAATGTCAATGTCAATGTACACGTGCCTTAATTCTGATTGGATAGTATAACTATGTATACATGCTTTAGAATAATTGGGTAGCAAAATCACATGTTTATGTACTCAATAGGATAAAGATAGTATGGAACCGGTGTGTCAGTTACCATTTGGATGTATTCACCTGTACTCAAATGTATTATAAGAAAATAGTACAAAAATAATGGAATATAATTGATCGGGGAGCTGGGTCACAATTTTATGGTATGGTAGCTGCTCCCTTGCAAATGCTAGAATAAACCGGTTAAAAAGAAGCCAGAATCTTGTGTGGTTGATGCAGAATCGGAGTGTAGCAGCTCCCCTTCAGTGGCATAGTCGGCAGGATTCACCCAGACCTCTAAAGGCGGAACAATGATCTGGTGAGTATACTTCATTTGAAAGATACTGTCTGGTTGTTCATGTCAGGCAAGAATGGAGATCTAATAAGGCGAATCCGAGGGTTCAACTGGAAACTCAGGGTGGAGGGAGACGGTGTATTTTGAGGGAACTGTGGGTCCCTCTTTAGTGTGAGGCAATTGAGTCCCAGTATGGCCGAGAATACCGAACTCAGGTTGGTTGAAGAATGGGGAGGTGAAGGAACAATATCCCTTCACCTCGCCAGGAAGCATAAAAAGCTAATCAGCAAAATGAAACAACAAGGCTGGCGGCCAAGCTGCACACCATTACATTCCAAGGAGTGGTGGAAAGCTCATACTAATGATAAAACCGACAAAGCTACAGTGCTCATTTTGAGTGTGTATCAACAAACTAAACCAATACAAGAATATTTTGGTCGAGTTAAGCCAGATTGATTTCTCCCAAGGGCCACCAGAGAATGGGAATAGGTGAAAGAATGATTGGGACCCAAAAGGTGCCCTACTGATTTTTTGTAAGTTAAAAAAAAATGAATTGATCTATGTTAGAGAGAGAGGGAGAGCCAGAGAGCGAAACAGACAGGGGGTGGGGGAGAGAGAGAGCCAGAGAGCAAAACAGATGGAGGGGGGGAGCGAGAGAACCAGAGAGAGAGAGAGAGAGAGAGAGCCAGAGAGATGAGATGTATATATAGAGAGAGATGAGATAAAAAGATGAGATATAGAGAGAGCGAGAGACATGGCGGGGGTTAATGAGCAGTGACAGGCAGTAGCAGAGAAAATGAGAGCTTTAGTCAGTTTGATTGTCCCTATAGGCGGAGCCTCCAAGATCCCTTTATTCCCCTCACAGCTACTTGAAGTTTTAGTTAGGATATGAGAGAATTTTAATTTAAGTTCCACATTATAGGAGCATAAATAAATACTTTAAGTGTGTGTTTGTTTGAGTGCAAGGAAGCATTTGTATGTGAGCTTTAATGTGTTTTCTTCCCTAAATTGTCATTTGTGTGCGTAGTTCAGCACTTTAGAGTCGAAAGCCCCATATTAGGTTGAAGGAAAAGTATACTCAAACATTCTAAAGTTTTGAGTATAAGGTTTGAGTTGAGATTTCTGACAAAAATCGCAATTTGAAGGTATCGTAAAGATAAAACAGAGTTTTGCCTTTATTTGAGATGAGCCAACCTACTTGCAGACAAGTAGGGAATAACCCTTATTACCAATGTGCAAGCTGATTTGGATTGATACATACGAGTTGGTATCCTAAAATTCTGAGGCAAAATAAAAATTACCTGAAGTTCAGAAGGATTCTAAGTAAACCAAAAGACAAACACATGGTGTAAGTGGATCCAATGGATAAAAAAGGGTTTCTTTTGAAGAGATGAATTAAATATGAAAGGAAATCTGCATTTCAACGGCACTGTAATTTGAATTTGGGACAATCTCGAGATGTAAAGTGCAGTGTAATTTAGAAGGTTACTTTTGAATAACTAGGATGCTATCCAAGATAAAGAATGTGTTGATAAACATATGGGACTTTTAATCTGGATACAAATCAATACAGGAGAAAAAGACGTAGTTTTAATTTTGATAGTGTAAATTACAGTTCTTAGAAAGTTTTTAAAAATTTTGGCTTGGGTCCCGATAAAGTTCTCAAAAGGGAATTTTTATTTTAAAAGAATTGACAACAATTGACACTAATTCAAATGCTGCAACCTTTTTGTATTTGTAAGTCTGTTCCAAAATATAAAGTTAAGCTCAAGAAATTAAAAAAGTTTGTCAGAAATCCAATTTTTGGCCAAGTTAATGAATCTGAAATATTTTTTTTAAAGAAGGGGTCAGGCACAATTTAGTGGGTTACTTCTGAGACTATAAGATGTTGTTTGAGAAGGTGGTAAAGAAGCAAAACATGTCAATGCCTGATTTCCGTTTTAAAACTGTTATGAGAATACTTTACTGGACTGTAAAGTCTCTCCAGACAACCTGAACAAGATAAGATGGTAGCTATTGCATGTAAAATGGTTGAAGAAATCATTAACGGTAGGAGAATGAGTTAGGGAAAGAGAACACCATATACAAACTGTTTTAAGGGAAATGAATTTGATAATCTGGTCATCAACTGAGATATTGGAACCGCACAGGGGGAGATAAGCAAATATCAAGAGACAGAGATCGCCATTGACATGGAATAGTTAATATGGCCTAAAGAGTAAGGAAACATCTAAAATGATCAAGACAATAGAGAAATTGACTTCAAGAGAATCTTAGGATGAGCGTGGCCAGGGAAAAAAAGCCTTTGAGGTAAAACTATTCGGAGTCTGTAGTTAAGGCAATTGAAGGGTAAGGAGAAATAATACTTTAACAGCAATTTACCACAAGATGGATACAGGTAAAGGGAAAGCTGGGAAAAAGCTAAATAGGTGTATTCCATTGAAAGGTAGGATAAGAAGATGCATTGTAGAGTTGTGTAGACAGCCTAAGGAATTGAGGTCTGACGTGGGACAGCAGCAGGAGATAGTGGACTAGATGGAGTGGAGGGGGTGCCTACCCAGATGGATTCAGATCAGGGAGCTCATATCACAGGAAGGGTCATTAAAGAAATGTGTAAACCTATGGAGATTAAACAGAAATTCCACATTCCTTACCACCCCCAGAGATCAGGGATTGGGGAAAGGATGAACCGAACTTTAAAAACATCAATAGCAAAAGCAATTCAAGAAACAGGGAACAGCTGAGCAACAGTGTTGCCCAATATTCTAATGCGCCTTAGGGGCTACCCTAAGCAGGACCACCGGGTTCACCCCATTTGAATTAATGACAAGGAGAGCAATGCAGTTACTCGAGGGAATCATAGTAGGAGGGGGAGATGTAGGACCACTAAAGGAAAGGGTGCAAGACTATGTGAGAGAAATGAGTAAGCAATTGCATGAGTTAAGGTAGGAAATCAGTGACCGAAAGATGATTAAGGATACAGAAACAGGCAAATCCAAAGAGCAACAACGGATCCCCATGGTGGGGAATAAGGTGATGGTCAAGGTGAGCCCTGATCGAAAAGGGTTTGCCCCAGGGGGCATGGACCATACGAGGTAATTATGACAGGTGATACGTGCACACTTGTAGAAATGAAAATGGGAAATAAATGGAGGCATTACACACAGTTAAAGGTGTATGACGAATCACCAACGGGAGCCGATGCTAATGTCTCCACAGGTCTACGATCCTGATCCTAGGTGTGTCAGTACTGGCATGGGAAGCACTGACCGTTAAGTCAACAACGACATCTGCCTCCACCCAGGACAATAAGTATTACTCCCTCAAGGAAGAATTGGGGAATGGATAAAGAAGCCCAACACCTGGAACACGGATCAAGCAACGACACGAACACATCAGACGAACAATTGGGAACCAGACCCCAAGTGTGGCAGCACAAAAGCTGGTAAGGGTAATTTATGCTTAACAGCACCAGGGCAGCCAGTCCGGCTAACACCCCTCAAACATCAACAAGGGAACCTCACAAGGTGGTGGTACGTACCAGAGGGTAAGGACAACGATAAAATGACAAATGCACTCTTGAGGATATGCCCCAGTGGGTTGGTACTCTCACCCAATAATATCTCGCTAAGCATAAGTACAGACATGGGTGGCGGAGTAACAATAACTGGGATTTATAGCAATATGACTGGACTGACCTGGCGGTATGGGGAGTGTGAAATGCATGCGACCCCTACCACATTTTTGCCAACAGACATTTGGGTGTATCAAGAGATTAATGTGACCGCCAGATGGGCAGACCCATGTCCCTTCATTTTGAGAACTTGGTCTTGAGGGACAATATTGTGAAGAAAGATGTAAATATGTAATAGATAGCCATTATTGTTATGATACACGATGTTTTACTTTGCCCCCCCTCTCCCAACCCACCCCTGCATGATGTAACTATGGTCTCCCTGGAAGTGACATATAATATCTCGGGACTACTGTTAGTGTTGCGTATGACTTGTCAGAGCCACCAGAATTCTGTCAAGTGGGCCAGGAGTCAGCTAAAGCGGATAATCAAGGATTATAAATTTTGAATTATCCCAAGAGTTAGAGCAAAGGTACAGGCTAGGGTAAAAAGAAATATACTAGGAGATAAAGGAGGGCTATTTAGGAGTTTCAATTCCATGCTTAATTCAGGTCAGATCCACGACTTAAATAATTATGCCTCCTGGGTGGCCATTGAGGTTGCCCGAGGTGTGAGTGGAACACAGCATGCCCTGGCAGCTGTGGAGATACAAGGAGAAGGTCTGCTACAGGTCCTTAGGCAGACCGCAGATGGGATTATAGATACTGCCGAGTCACAAGCCACTGGGGGGGCATGCAATATGCTAGCACGGGACCTGATTGACAGGGCGAAATCAGATATCAAAGATATCAGGTTTGGAACATTCCCCGAACACATGTTCGAGTCAGTATACCAATTGAACCTCAAATTTGTGTAAGGAATGGCAGGAATTGGTGATTACCAACCCCAAGGTGGAGGAGAAGGCAGACTCATAAAATTCATCATGGCCATTCCCCAAGAGCATCATCCAAACAGGGCCTATTTAGACAGGCATAGGTTTGCCCTAGGAATAGTCAAAGGGGGGACTGTTAGGGGGAATTAAGTTATATAGCCGAGCGGTTCAGGGTTCCTCTGACGGTTTGAACGAATAGCCACCCGAAGGCCCAGAAGAGGAACTCTCAACTGAAGATGTGGCCAGCTTGGGCTTTGCCAAGGGCCAAAAGGGGGGACTGTAAGGGGGAATTAAATGTATTAAAAGAGAATACAGTAAAAATTTGCTGAAAATACTTATTACCTCCAGGTAGCTAGTGCTACTAAGCACATTGATAGTTGAAGATTACCAGACGAACACAGCCTTGAGTGAGACTGGAGACAAAGCATGACATCAAGAATAGATTAAGCATGCTCTTCAACAGGTAAGGAAGGGGCAGATGGTTTTAATTTAAATATGGGAAGATGAACAACAGACAAAGAGGGGGCTTTGATGAAGCATAAGTAGTCTTGAGTTGCAAGAATCAAGGTCTTCGTACACGTGCCTTAACTCTGATTGAATAGTATATAACTATTTAGAATAATTGGGTAGCAAAATCATGTTTAAGTACTCAATAGGATAGAGATAGTATGGAACCAGTGTGTCAGTTACCGATTGGATGTATTCAAATATATTATGATAAGAAAATAGTACAAAAATAATGGAATGTAAATTGATCATGGAGCAGGGTCACCATTTTATGGAATGAGCAGCTCCCTTGCATATGCTCGAATAAACCGGTTAAAAAGAAGCCTGAGTCTCGTGTGGTCTTTGTTGAATCGGAGAGTGTAATAACTCTCCTTCATACAGAAATACAAAATTTCAAATGACATGCACATTGCAGCAACTAGTGCATATCACCAGAAATAGTTTCAACATTCAGCATTGACAAGTCTAAACTACCAATGTACTCTAATCATTTAATGGTGCTTTAAGCATGTTGCCACATTTTTAGCTCCCTTTACTAAGCAAGATTCCTCCAAGGTTACTATAGTGTGATTAAATGTTATTGGATTATCTGTGAAGAGAACTTGGCTTAATTACAACAACAATTGACAGCAGCCCAGATGATAAGAATTATGAGCAGCCAGTCAGCTAAAATGGGAGGTTACTGGTATGCATGGCTATTGCACAGAATTCCACCTTCAATTAATATCCCTAATCCTGAAATTCAATCCTGAATAACCAGTAGTCAGTATTTTCACACTAGCTTTGACTATTAAATACATAAGGCTTTAACACCTTACTGTTGTCATCCCCTACAGTAATGTTTCAAACTTGTCAGGTCTTACAATGCCACCTGAAACAAAGTATTGTCTGTGCAGTGTAGTTTAGTAAATCCAAAGCAGTAGGGTTAAGCAGCTTGGCTAATGGACCTCACTTTGGTAAATATGCACCAGTAAGTGCAATCCTTATCCTTGCTATATCAATGAACCACTCCTGCAAACTTGTTGTGCCTTTGACATCTCTCCCAGAGTAAAGCTGGACAAAATTCTAACAACAGCCTAACTAACAATTCACATAGGTTTTGCGATGCCTCCTTAGTATTTTCTGCCTCTATTAATAAAAGAGGAACATTGGATCCTATATCTATATGATATCTGGGATGATCCATATACATGAACGGAGGATCAAAACCCAGAATTTGACAAAGATTTTATAAATGACGAATACAAGCAAGCGATACATATATGCAAAACAAAAACAGAATTACCTGGAAAAACTCAGCAGGTCTGACAGCATCGGCGGAGAAGAAAAGAGCTGACGTTTCGAGTCCTCATGACCCTTCAACAGAACTGAGTGAATATTAGGAAAGGGATAAAATATAAGGTGGTTTAAGGTGGGGGGGGTGGTGTGGTTGTAAGGACAAGCAAGCAGTGATAGGAGCAGATAATCAAAAGATGTCACAGACAAAGGAACAAAGAAGTGTTGAAGGTGGTGATATTATTTGAACGAATGCGCTACTTAAGAATGGATGGCAGGGCACTCAAGGTACAGCTCTAGTGGGGGTGGGGCGGAAAGACTAGCAGGGCATACAAGATTTAAAAATAACATAGGTGGGAAAAAAAATCTATATAAATTATTGGAAAAAACAAAAGGAAAGGGGAAGAAACGGAAAGGGGGTGGAGATGGAGGAGGGAGTTCAAGATCTAAAGTTGATGAATTCAATATTCAGTCCGGAAGGCTGTAAAGTGTCTAGTCGGAAGATGAGGTGCTGTTCCTCCAGTTTGCGTTGGGCTTCACCGGAACAATACAGCAAGCCAAGGACAGACATGTGGGCAAGAGAGCAGGGTGGAGTGTTAAAATGGCAAGCAACAGGGAGGTTTGGATCTTTCATGCAGACAGACCGCAGGTGTTCTGCAAAGCGGTCGCCCAGTTTCTCCAATGTAGAGGAAACCGCATTGGAAGCAACGAATGCAGTAGACTAAGTTGGGGGAAATGAAAGTGAAACGCTGCTTCACTTGAAAGGAGTGTTTGGGCCCTTGGACGATGAGGAGAGAGGAAGTGAAGGGGCAGGTGTTGCATCTTATGCGTGGGCATGGGGAGGTGCCATAGGTAGGGATTGAGAAGTAGGGGGTGATGGAGGAGTGGACCAGGATGTCCCAGAGGGAACGATCCCTACGGAATGCCGCCGTGGCGGGGGCGGGGGGGGGGGGGGGGGGGGGGAAGGGAAGATGTGTTTGGTGGTGGCATCATGCTGGAGTTGGCAAAAATGGCAGAGGATGATCCCTTGAATGCGGAGGCTGGTGAGGTGATAAGTGAGGACAAGGGGGACCCTATCATGTTTCTGGGAGGGAGGAGAAGGCGTGAGGGCGGATGCGCGGGAGATGGGCCGGACACGGTTGAGGGCCCTGTCAACGACCATGGGTGGAGAACCGCAGTTAAGGAAGAAGGAGGACATGTCAGAGAAAGTGATTTTGAAGGTAGCATCATCAGAACAGATGCAACGGAGGCGAAGGAACTGAGAGAATGGGATGGAGTCCTTACAGGAAGCGGGGTATGAGGAGCTGTAGTCGAGGTAGCTGTGGAAGTCGGTAGGCTTGTAATGGATATTGGTGGACAGTCTATCACCAGAAATTGAGACAGAGAGGTCAAGGAAGGGAAGGGAAGTGTCAGAGATGGACCATGTGAAAATGACAGAGGGGTGGTGATTGGAAGCAAAATTAATAAATTTTTCCAAATCCCGACGAGAGCATGAAGCAGCACCGAAGTAATCATCGATGTACCAGAGAAAGAGTTGTGGGAGGGGGCCAGAGTAGGACTGGAACAAGGAATGTTTCACACACCCCATAAAGAGACAGGCATAACTGGGGCCCATGCGGGTACCCATAGCCACACCTTTTATTTGGAGGAAGTGAGAGGAGTTAAAGGAGAAATTGTTCAGTGTGAGAACAAGTTCAGCCAGACGGAGGAGAGTAGTGGTGGATGGGGATTGTTCGGGCCTCTGTTCGAGGAAGAAGCTAAGGGCCTGACTCAGACCATCCTGGTGGGGGATGGAGGTGTAGAGGGATTGGACGTTCATGGTGAAGAGGAAGCGGTTGGGGCCAGGGAACTGGAAATTGTTGATGTGACGTAAGGTGTCAGAGAAATCACGGATGTAGACGGGAAGGGACTGGACAAGGGGAGATAGAAGGGAGTCAAGATAACGAGAAATGAGTTTCGTGGGGCAGGAACAGGCTGACATGATCGGTCTGCCGGGACAGTTCTGTTTGTGGATTTTGGGTAGGAGGTAGAAGCGGGCCGTCCGAGGTTGGGCGACTATCAGGTTGGAAGCTGTGGGAAGAAGATCTCCAGAGGAGATGAGGTCAGTGACAGTCTTGGAAACGATGGTTTGATGTCCAGTGGTGGGGTCATGGTCCAGGGAGAGGTAGGTGGAATTGTCTGCGAGTTGACGCTCAGCCTCCGCGAGGTAGAGGTCAGTGTGCCAGACAACAACAGCACCACCCTTGTCAGCGGGTTTGATGACAATGTTGGGGTTGGACCTGAGAGAACGGAGTGCAGTAAGTTCAGAGAGAGACAGATTAGAATGGGTGAGATGAGCAGAAAAATTGAGATGACTAATGCCATGCCGACAGTTCTCAATGAAAAGATCAAGAGAAGGTAAGAATCCAAAGGGAGGGGTCCAGGTGGAGGGAGAATATTGGAGGTGGGTAAAAGGATCCCTTGAACGGGGTGAGGACTCCTGCCCAAAGAAGTGAGCATGGAAATGAAGACGGCAGAAGAGTTCAGCATCGTGCCGAGCCCGAAATTCATTGAGAAGAGGGCGTAAGGGTATGAAACTAAAGTCCTTTGCTGAGCACTGAATGTTCAGCGTCGGAGAGGGGAAGGTCAGGGGGTATAGTGAATACACGGCCGGGGCTGGGATTGGAAGATGGGGTGGGGACGGAGGGACGGGCAGGGGTGGAGGTTCCTAGATGGGTGTTGGCGTCGATGAGTTGTTGGAGCTTGTGTCCCTTAGCACTTGAGGGAAAGAGAAAAAGTTTCTTGTTGAGGCATCGGATGAGACGAAGAATAAAATGAAACTGGGGAAAACGAACTAGGGAAACTGGGAAACCTTTTTTTCCAATAATTTATATAGAATTTCTTTTCTCACCTATTTCCATTATTTTTAAATCTTGTATGCCCTGCTAGTCTTTCCACCCCACCCCCACTAGAGCTGTATCTTGAGTGCCCTGCCATCCATTCTTAATTAGCACATTCGTTTAGATATCACCACCTTCAACACTTATTTGTTCCTTTGTCTGTGACATCTTTTGATTATCTGTTCCTATCACTGCTTGTTTGTCCCTGCAACCACACCACACCCCCCCCCAACCCCCTTAGACCAGCTTATATTTCACCCCTCCTAATATTCACTCAGTTCTGTTGAAGGGTCATGAGGACTCGAAACATCAACTCTTTTCTTCTCCGCCAATGCTGCCAGACCTGCTGAGTTTTTCCAGGTAATTCTGTTTTTGTTTTGGATTTCCAGCATCCGCAGTTTTTTGTTTTTATCTCTGATACATCTATGCACTTGCCTTGCAGAAGATTCACTGGGAGCTAGGATCTCCCATCCAGGTACTACCTAATACGGAGTTCCTTCATCACATATGTATATCTTTTTAAAAACACCCCTACTTGTACAGTCACTGTCCAAATCACCACTCATCCTGACTCAGTGGGTGTCATGTCACTGGTTTTGATGCCATGGGAACTAAGGGACCCAGTTCTTAACAGCATTACCCAACATCGCGGAACCCTTGATTTCTCAGTATCCGAGTTCATCTGTTTCCCTCAGTTCTTTGCATTTCCCCAAAATGTTTTTTTTAATTGTAAATGTGCTTTGTTAACTTAATTTGATCTTTTCACTTTTTGTTTGCCATCCATTTTAGTGTTCAATTATAGAATGAAACACCTTTTCCTACTTCCCTCACTTTATCTCACACTCTCATTAGATATTTCTTTATCTGAAGTCTGACAGTCTCAGTACTTCTGTAAGTGGGGCAGTCCTCTGTCCTTGGGAACCCAAACAGTTCCAAAGTGTCTTTATTAATTACCTATCAGTTTTGCCACCAGTGCATCAGCTCCTACCTCTTGTGTAATACTGTTTGGGTACTAGGCCGTGATTTGGATGTTACACGGTGATCTCATCAGACAAGCGGAGAGAATTACCATCACTGCAACTGAGCTCCTGATCTTTGGCCAACTGGTGTGGAGGATGAAAAGTCAGAACCACCTCGTGGGTTTGTTCCTGCACCTGGCCAGGATGGCCATTGACAGGTCCTGGTTGCAAGTAGTCAGTGGGAGTGCCCACTCTAACTGCCTGCCTCTCTCCTGCAGCTTTGCCTGCACGCAGGCCAGGTGCAGGGACAAACCCATGAGGTGGTTCTGACTTTTCCCCCTCCACACCAGCAAGGGGTGGGGGGGGGGGGGTTCAGTGGCATGGAAATATAAAAAAATCAAAGTTTAAGGAGAGGGTAAGAGTGCAGGTTAGTGACCAGGTTGATTGTTACCAAAAAGTGAAAGGAAGGGACAGTGTGTGTGAACGCCAAATTGCACCAAAGAATCATAGCATAGCATTCAGAACCAAACTAATATGAGTTAACAGCGCAAATAGAGATAAATAGGTATGATTTGGTGGCGATTACGGAGACATGGTTACAGGGAGAACAGGCTTGGGAGTTGAATATCCAAGGGAACTCTATTTCGGAAGGATAGGCAAGAAGGAAAAGGAGATGGTGTAGCTTTGTTAGTAAAGGAAGAGATCAGTGCTACAGTGAGGAATGATATAGGCACTGGAGAGCAAGACACTGAGTCAATCTGGGTAGAAATAAGAAATAGCAAGGGAAAGAAGTCTGTAGTGGGAGTAATCTATATGTCCCCAAACAGTAGTTCAGCAGTAGGGCACAGTATAAACCTGGAAATACTGGGAACATGTAAGAAAGGCTTGGCAATAATCATGGGTGATTTTAATATCCATATAGACTGGACTAATCAAATTGGCAAGGGTAGCCTCAAGGGAGAGTTCATGGAGTGTATTAGAGATTGTTTCTTGGAGTAATATTTTGCGGAGCCAACCAGGGAGCAGGCTTTTCTGGATTTGGTTTTGTGTAATGAGTTGGGATTAATTAATGATCTCATAGTAAAGGATCCTCTAGGGAAGAGTGATCATAGCATGCTAGAATTTCAAGTTCAGTTTGAGAGCGAGAAACTTGAGTCCCATGCTAATGTTCTGGAGTTAAACAAAGCTAACTACATAGGCATGAGGGCAGATTTGGCCCTAGTGGACTGGGCAAGAAGATTACAAGGTAGGGCAGTTGTTGAACAGTGGCAGATATTTAAGGAGATATTCAATTCTTCCCAAGTAAAATATATCCCAAAGAGGAAGAAAGATGGTAATAGGGGGACAATGCATCCATGGCTAAGCAAGGAAGTTAAAGATAACATAGGCAAAAACTAAGGCATACCAAATTGCAAAGGTCAGTGGCAGGCTGAAAGATTGTTGATCTTTAAAAGTTTCCCAAAGAGTTACTTAAAAAAATACAAAGAGCAAAGGTAAATTATGAAAGAAAACTAGCACAAAATGCAAAAACTGATAGCAAAAGCTTCTACAAGTATATAAAAGGAAAGAGTAGCTAAAGTGAATGTTGGTTCCTTGGAGGATGAGACTGGGGAGTTAATAGTGGGGAATGCAGAAATGGCAGAGACGCTTAATCAAAATTTTGCTTCAGTTTTCACAGTGGAGGACACTAGTATCACCCCAATAGTAAACAGGTAGTGCAGAGGGTATAGAGAAGGAGGAACTTAGAACGATCACCATCACTAGAGAAAAAGTACTGAGCAAACTATTGGGATTAAAGGCTGACAAGTCCCCAGGATCTGATGGCCTACATCCCAGGATCTTAAAGGAAGTGGCAGCGGAGAAAGCGGATGCATTGGCTATAATATTCCAAAATTCCCTCAATTCTGGAAAGGTTCGAGTGGATTGGAAAAATGCTAATATTAACGCCCTTATTCAAAAATGGGGGGCAGAAAGTAGGAAACTATAGACCTGTTAGTCTAACATCAGTCATTGGGAAATTGTTGGAATCCATTATTAAGGAAGTAGTAATGGAGCATTTGAAAAGTCAAAATACAATCCATCAGAGTCAGCATGGTTTTATGAAGAGCAAATTGTGTTTGACTAATTTGGTAGCCTTCTTTGAAGATGTGACAAGCAAAGTGGATAATGGGGATCCTATAGCTGTAGTATATCTGGACTTCCAGAATGCATTTGATAAGGTGCCGCACAAAAGATTAATATACAAGATAAGATCACACAGAGTTAGCGGTAATATATTAGCTTGGATAGGGGATTGGCTAACCAACAGAAAGCAGAGTGTCAGGATAAATGGGTGTTTTTCTGGATGGCAAGCTGTAACTAGTGGGATGCCATAGGGTTCGGTCCTTGGGCCCCAAATATCTACAATCTATATTATTGACTTGGATTCAGGGATAGAAGATACTGTAGTTAAATTTGCAGATGACACCAAAATAGGTGGGAAAGTAAGTTGCAATGAAGAAATAAGAAATTTACAAATGGATATGGACAGGTTAGGTGAATGGACCAAAATTTGGCAGATGGAGTTTAACGTGGATAAGCGTGACGTTATCCATTTTGGTTGGAAGAATAAAAAGGCGACTTATTATTTAAATGGAGAGAAACTTCAGAAAGCTTCAGTGCAGAGGGATCTGGGCATCCTCATGCATGAATCGCTGAAAGCTAGTATGCAGGTACAGCAGGTAATAGGGAAGGCAAATGGAATTTTGGCATTTATTGCTAAAGAAATAGAGTATAAAAACAGGGAAGTGTTTTTTTTTCAGGTCTGTCTTTGTATTACCAAAAACCAGACTGTATCCTAGTGAATCTGTGATCTAATCTTGCCAATGCCTCAACATCCCTTTCTGTAGTGCAGAGCACAAAATGACATACTGCACTCTAACCAACAGGGGTCTTACTAAGGTTTTATATAACTTCGTGACATCTCTACTATTCCAGAACGCAAGACCCCATCACCTTTTTCATTGGCCTTATCAATGAGAGGCACTGTTTTTCATTTCTTGTGAACCTTAACTACCCTGCCCCCCACCCCCCCACCCATCCCTCTGTTCTCCCACATCACTGAAATTTCCACAGATCATAAAGTACTTGCATTTAATAATTATTACCTTTTGTTTTAAACCACTATGTACCATCTCACATTTACTGACATCAAGTTCCATCTTCCACATTCCTGCCCATTCTATGGTTTCCACTAGCAATTGATCTGCTTTGATGATTAGAATTACTTGTTATGCATCCTATTTCAGAATCATCTGAAAACCACTCCCTCCAGCTCTATGATCAAAATCATTGGCATACACAATGAACAGAAGCAATGCCAGAACAGCACCACTATCCACCTCTATCCACTCAAAACAGCCTTTAACTCCTAGTCTCGTTCCCTCACTCTTAACCACTTTTAACCCAAATGTACCATCTTCCCTGGTTCCCAGTCTTTAACACTCTTGTGATACTTTGTTGATTGCTTTCTCAAAGTCCATACACACCACATCCACCACATTTCCCCAGGTTACCTATTTAGGTGCCTTCTCATTTTTCCTTTCTATTGATATTTGATAATGTCATATCATATTTCATGTCCAATTCTTCCCTACTGCAAATGTTAAGCTTACTAACCTAACCCAAGTTAGCTTGGAAAATGAGCGCTACCTCGGACATTCTCCCATCCTCCGCCATACAGCCAGACTCAGTAGAACCTTGAAAAATAATTTCCAGCATCTAAGGCTACAACTTCCTAATTTCCTTCTGGATCCACGGCTGTATCTCATCCGGTTCCAGAGACTCATCCTCATTCCTTCAGCTTAAACTAGCTTCTCTAATTCATTTTTATAGCCATTGTAATTTAGATAAAACACTCAAGTGCTAAATTCTCAAACTTCTCTAAATTATGCAGTAGATTAAGCAGCTCTATGACAAAGCTATGTTTTTAAAGAAAAAATTAACTCTGCTTTCTTAAGCATGCTTTTTTTATTAAACATGTTGTACCAAGTGTGTCCAAAAGGTTGATGTGATGCAATTAGCATGTGTGTGAAGTGAGTTAGCATGCTTCTTGCTTTTTGTGTGCTAAGTCAGCCCAAATCTTTCCCCCTAAGAACAGAGTCTTTCCATCAGCAAGTATTCTACTGTGCCTGCTTGTGACAACACATGGAAACTGGGTCCCTCATTGCCCCAGTTAAAGCTTCTGAGGAATTTGGAAGAGGGTTGACCCCAGACATGTAGTATGCAAGCCTACCCGTGTGTGGACATGCACCAGGTGCTTATGAACCAAATTTCCAGCTTTAGGCAAAGAACTCCACTGCCTCGTCGAAACCTTGGCTGAGCTAAAGGCTAAGGGAGTAATCCCTGATAGGAAACCTGGAGTGGAGCCCAAAGGCAGACTTGATCTCCAAACATATCAAGTTTGGACTGCAGCTGTGGGCTCCAACAGTAAAACTGAAAGTAATAGTAGAATAAATACATTTAACTATTGAAGATAAAAATCAATTTCTCAGGTATACAAATAGTTGTTTGCTAGTACAGAACTTGAGTATTGCTGAAAAGAGAGACTTTTTTGTTGAAGCTTTCTGTCTTGCACTTATTAGGACAGTTCGCAAGTAAATACCAATGTCAGAGGAAACAACATACTTCTACTTTATGAGAAGAGTGCCGATTGGTTGGCAAGTGCAAATTGTCTTGATGAATGCAAGATGAAGAGCTTCAATAACAAAATTCTCTTTTTCCCCCCACTCTGTTTCCCAAAACTGCTTTATCCAATTCAGGATCACGGGGAGTTGGACCCTATCCCAACAGGCAATGGGTGCTAGGCAGGGTGTACTCAAGACGGGATACCATCACAGGGCACACACTCACACTGAGGGGCAATATACCATAGCCAATCCACCTAACCAGCACATCTATGGACAGTGGGAGGAAACCCACACAGACATGGGGAGAACGGGCAAACTCCACACTGACACCCAACGTCAGGATAGAACCTGGGTCCCTGGAGGTGTGAGGCAACAGCACAAACCACTGCACCACCTTCTTTTCAGCAATACCCAAATAAATTTCTGTTACTCAAGCCACCAAAGCACTTTTAATTCAGTACATGAGCCATAAAATGAGTCATGAAATCCATTCTATAGTTCCTAAACACCAAGGGAACTTGGTTACTTATCTAAATTGATGAGATTGAGCTCAAGTGTAGACTCCACGTAGAGGCGAGAAGGATACAATTTATACATTAAGATAAAAGCAAAAAACTGCAGATGCTGGAAATCCAAAACAAAAACACCTGGAAAAACTCAGCAGGTCCAGCAGCATCTGCGGAGAGGAAAACAGTTAACGTTTCGAGTCTGTATGACTCTTCAACAGAATTAAGCAAAAATAGAAAAGAGGTGAAAAATAAGCTGGTATAAGAGGGTGTGGGACAAGTAAAGCTGCAACTGTCCCAGCTCCACCTGTCCCACCGCCACCACCCCGCCCCCCCTCCATAAACCAGCTTATACTTCACCTCTTATCTATTCTTCCTTAATTTTTTGAAGTCATACGGACTCAAAACGTTAACTGTGTTCCTCTTCGTAGATGCTGTCAGACCTGCTGAGTTTTTCCAGGTATTTTTGTTTTTGTTTACAATTTATACATTACTGGAATCAACTGATGACATTGCGGCAGCTGTAGCTCACCAGTTCATTCACTTCATACTACATTTCATTGAAGATTGATTAGAATGACCAGCAGAATTGAAATGCTACTCCTAATCCTGAGTGGACTCAGTTTGCACTGCAAATCTTTGCAATGACATCTGTAATGAATTGGGTGTGGTTCTTATTCAGAGTAAGAAACGCTACATAGTGTGATATTTGTTGATACACTCCACCAACCACAAAACACGGTAAAGGAACATTTAAATAGATCCACATTTTAAAGCATCAGAACACTCAAGCAGAAAACTACATTTATCCCGTGTTATGCAGTCAGCTCCGCTCAAACTTCACCTCCTTGAGATATCCCGAAAATTGCACAACGTATGGTTTTTCCTACAAGAGTAACTCTGCTTCAAAGTCCTTCGAGGGCCAAAATGTGCTTTGGAATGTTTTGAAGTTGTGAAATGTGTGATATAAATGAAGTCTAACAAAAGCAAAAAGTTGTGGACAATGAAAAGACTTGAAAAGGAGAGAGTGGGTGAGAAACCTCAGCAGTGGAAACAAAAACAGAGACACAAAAAGGGAGAGAAGACAGACTAATTGTAAAGTGAAAATGCTATGAAGATTCAAGAAGCCTCAGTTTTATAGTCTTAATTGAAAGGCTGTGCTTCAAGTGGGGAAAGGCAAAAGTTTGCAAAATGTTAAATTCATCAAATGCATCTCCTATGGCACTGCTTACAATGAGCAAGTGGGCACATAGCTCTTTTGGACTCAAACTTGAACTCATCCAAAACTCTACTATGTCCTAGCTCACACTAATTCCCTTCACCCATCAGCCCCATGCTCACACAGCCAAACTCAGCCCTGGTTGAACAACGCCTCAACTTTAAAATTCGCATCCTTGTTGTCAAAGCCCTCTATGGCCACACCCCTATCTATCTTTGTAATCTCCTCCAGCCTCTCAATCCTCCGAGATCTCTGCGCTCCACCAATTTTTGGCTTCTTGTGAATCCCCAATTTTAATTACTCCGCACTGGCGGCCATGCCTTCAGCTGTCAGGGCCTCAAGTTTTGGAATTCCCTCCCTAAACCTCTCCACCTCTCTTTCCTCCTTTAAAACATGCCTTAAAAAACTTCTCTCTTTGACCAAGCTTTTGGTCGTCCCCCGAATATCTTACAGGATTCAGTGTCAAATTTTCTTTGAAAACACCCCTGTGAAAGGTCTTGGGAGTCTTAATAAATTAACGAGGTTCTAAGATTTTAAACTGATGTTTCAGAGATCGAAAGCCATACCACTATTCTGTTTTTCCCAGGAATGAAAGGCTTAACATATGAGGAACATTTGAGGACTCTGGGTCTACACTCGATGGAGATTAGAAGGATGAGGGGGGATCTGACTGAAACTTACAGAATATTGAAAGGCCTGGACAGAGTGGACGAGGGGAAGATGTTTCCATTAGTAGGAAAGACTAGGACCCAAGGGTACAGACTCAGAGTAAAGAGAAGACCTTTTAGAACCGAGATGAGGAGAAACTTCTTTAGCCAGAGAGTGGTGAATCTATGGAATTCATTGCCACAGAAGGCTGTGGAGGTCAGGTCATTGAGTGTATTTAAGACCGAGATAGATAGGTGCTTGATTTTTAAGGGGATCAAAGGTTATGGGGAGAAGGCGGGAGAATGGGGTTGAGAAACTTATCAGCCATGATTGAATAGCGGAGCAGACAAGATGGGCCGAATGGCCTAATTTCTGCTCCTATGTCTTATGGTCTATTCATTTTTTCTGTGAAAACTAAATCAGTTGCCTTGATTTATTATGCAGCACAGCCTCTGATGCCTGACCATTTGGAGGGGCACTGCAAAAGCCAAGCAGAAAAAAGGTCAGCTGGCTGAGAAAAGAGGAAATGAATCATGCACTTCCTCAGTGCACTATCTTCCTCTGCAGCAAAAGCAGCAGAAACCATCAAGACAGAGTGGGGCTCCTGAGCCACACCAGGCGACGTATAACACAGAGTTGGCCATCACAGCGTAAACCATAATCTTACATGATGGAAGGCCACCAACGATCTCAAGACAAGTTCAAATCCCACCATGGCAGCCGTGGAATTCAAATGTCATTAATTGACTAAATTAGAAATAAGAAGCCATCACAAAACTGTTGGATTGCCATTAAAAACTATGTGGTGCACTAATACTTTAGGAAAGGAAATCTGGCATCCTTGCCTGGTCTAAATATAACTCCAGACAGACCATAATATAGATGACTCAAATTGCCCTGTGAAGCCACTCAGTTGCATTCAGAAAAGACAGCTTAATACCACGTTCTATGGGGAAATTAGGGATGGGCAATAAATACCAGAAATCCCCATATCTACTGAATGAGTAAAAAAAACCTGGAAAAACTCAGGTGTGGCAGCATCTGTGGAGAGGAACACAGTTAATGTTTCGAGTCTGTATGACTCTTCAGCAGAACTAAGAAAAAATAGCCTATCCTATTTTTACTTAGTTCTGCTGAAGAGTCATACGGACTCGAAACGTTAACCATGTTCCTCTCCGCAGATACTGCCAGACATGCTAAGGTTTTCCAGGTATTTCTATTTTTGTTTTGCATTTCCAGCATACGCAGTTTTTTGCTTTTATCTCAGAGTAAAACAAAATGTTACACTCAGAAGTAAAAAGTAACAAAATGCTGGGGCCATTACACATTAATGAACGTTACTGTCTCTCTCCTCAGTCACAGTTCAATAGTTACAGGGGCCTGCATAACCATCGACTGCTACCTTAAATGTTAATGTGAAGTTTCTTCAAATTAACTCTGCTTTCTTAAACATGTTTTTTTTATTTAACATGTTGTACCAAGTGTGTCCAAAAGGTTGATGCGATGCAATTAGTGCGTGGGTGAAGTGAGTTAGCATGCTTCCTGCTTTTTGTGTGCTAAGTTTGCTTCTCATTTTCAGCCCAAATCATTCCTCCTAAGAACAGAGTCTTTCCATCAGCAAGTATTCTACTGTGCCTGCTTGTGACAACACATGGAAACTGGGTCCCTCACTGCCCCAGGTTAAAGCTTCTGAGGAACTTAGAAGAGGGTTGACCCCAGACATGTAGTATGCAAGCCTACCTGGTATGTGGACATGCCCCAGTGCTCATGAACCAAATTTCCAGCTTTAGGCAAAGAACTCCACTGCCTTGTGGAAACCTTGGCTGAGCTAAAGGCTAAGGGAGTAATCCCTGATAGAAAACCTGGAGTGGAGCCCAAAGGCAGACTTGATCTCCAAACATATCAAGTTTGGACTGTAGCTGTGGGCTCCAACAGTATTCTACTGTTACTTTCAGTTTTAAATACATTTAACTATTGAAAATAAAAATCAATTTCTCAGGTATACAAATAGTTGTTTGCTAGTACAGAACTTGAGTATTGCTGAAAAGAGAGACTTTTTTGTTGAAGCTTTCTGTCTTGCACTTATTAGGACAGCTCGCAAGTAAATGCCAATGTCAGAGGAAACAACATACTTCTACTGTATGAGAAGAGTGTCGATTGGTTGGCAAGTCAAATTGTCTTGATGAATGCAAGATGAAAAGCTTCAATAACAAAATTCTCTTTTTCCCCCCACTCTGTTTCCCAAAACTGCTTTATCCAATTCAGGATCACAGGGAGTTGGACCCTATCCCAACAGGCAATGGGTGCTACGCAGGATGTACCCAAGGCGGGAAACCATCACAGGGCACACACTCACACTGAGGGGCAATTTACCATAGCCAATCCACCTAACCAGCATATCTATGGACAGTGGGAGGAAACCCACACAGACATGGGGAGAACGGGCAAACCCCACACTGACACCCAATGTCAGGATAGAACCTGGGTCCCTGGAGGTGTGAGGCAGCAGCGCAAACCACTGCACCACCTTCTTTTCAGCAATACCCAAATAAATTTCTGTTACTCAAGCCACCAAAGCACTTTTAATTCAGTACATGAGCCATAAAATGAGTCATGAAATCCATTCTATAGTTCCTAAACACCAAGGAACTTGGTTACTTATCTAAATTGATGAGACTGAGCTCAAGTATAGACTCCATGTAGAGGCGAGAAGAATACATTAAGATAAAAGCAAAAAAACGCGGATGCTGGAAATGCAAAACAAAAACACCTGGAAAAACTCAGCAGGTCCAGCAGCATCTGCGGAGAGAAACACAGTTAACATTTCGAATCCGTATGACTCTTCAACAGAAGTAAGGAAAAATAGAAGAGGTGAAATATAAGCAAGTTCAAGGGGGAGTGGGACAGCTGTACTTGTCCCACATCCAACCCCCCATAACCCTTAAACCAGCTTATATTTCACCTCTTCTATTTTTCCTTAGTTCTGTTGAAGAGTCATACGGACTCAAAATGTTAACTGTGTTCCTATTCATAGATGCTGTCAGACCTGCTGAGTTTTTCCAGGTATTTTTGTTTACAATTTATACATTACTGGAATCAACTGATGACATTGCGGCAGCTGTAGCTCACCAGTTCATTCACTTCATACTACACTTCATTGAAGACTGATTACAGTGACCAGCAGAATTGAAATGCTATTCCTACTCCTTAGTGGACTCAGTTTGCACTGCAAATCTTTGCAATGACATCTGTAATGAATTGGGTATGGTTCTTACTCAGAGTAAGAAATGCTAGTGTGATATTTGTTGATACACTCCACCAGCCACAAAACACAGTAAAGGAACATTTAAATAGATACACATTTTAAAGCATCAGAACCCTCCAAGCAGAAAACTACATTTATCCCGTGTTATGCAGACAGCTCCGCTCAAACTTCACCTCCTTGAGATGTCCTGAAAATTGCACAACGTATGTTTTTTTCCTATAAGAGTAACTCTGCTTCAAAGTCCTTCAAGGGCCAAAACGTGCTTTGGAATGTCTTGAGGTTGTGAAATGTGCGATATAAATGAAGGCCTAAAAAAAGCATAAAGTTGTGGACAATGAAAAGACTTGAAAAGGAGAGAGAGCAGGTAAGAAATCCTCAGCAGTGGAAACAAAAACAGAGACACAAAAAGGAAGAGAAGACAGACAAATTGTAAAGTGAAAATGCTATGAAGATTCAAGAAGCCTCAGTTTTATAGTCTTAATTGAAAGGCTGTGTTTCAAGTGGGGAAAGGCAAAAGTTTGCAAAATGTTAAATTCATCAAATGCATCTCCTATGGCACTGCTTACAATGAGCAAGTGGGCACATAGCTCTTTTGGGCTCAAAAGTTGAACTCATCCAAAACTCTACTATGCCCTAGCTCACACTAATTCCCTTCACCCATCAGCCCCAACTCAGCCCTGGTTGGGCAACGCCTCAACTTTAAAATTCGCATCCCTGTTATCAAAGCCCTCTATGGCCACACCCCTACCTATCTTTGTAATCCCCTCCAGCCTCACAATCCTCCGAGATCTCTGCGCTCCACCAATTTTTGGCCTCTTGTGAATCCCCAATTTTAATTACTCCGCACTGGCGGCCATGCCTTCAGCTGTCAGGGCCTCAAGTTTTGGAATTCCCTCCCTAAACCTCTCCACCTCTCTTTCCTCCTTTAAAACATGCCTTAAAAAAACTTCTCTCTGACCAAGCTTTTGTTCATCCCCGAATATCTTACAGGATTCAGTATCAAATTTTCTTTGACAACACCCCTGTGAAAGGTCACGGGGGTCTTAATAAATTAACGAGGTTCTAAGATTTTAAACTGATGTTTCAGAGATCGAAAGCCATACCACTATTCTGTTTTTCCCAGGAATGAAAGGCTTAACATATGAGGAACATTTGAGGACTCTGGGTCTACACTCAATGGAGATTAGAAGGATGAGGGGGGATCTGATTGAAACTTACAGAATACTGAAAGGCCTGGATAGAGTGGACGAGGGGAAGATGTTTCCATTAGTAGGAGAGACTAGGACCCAAGGGCACAGCCTCAGAGTAAAGGGAAGACCTTTTAGAACTGAGATGAGGAGAAACTTCTTTAGCCAGAGAGTGGTGAATCTATGAATTCATTGCTACAGAAGGCTGTGGAGGCCAGGTCATTGAATGTATTTAAGACGGAGATAGATAGGTTCTTGATTGGTAAGGGGATCAAAGGCTATCGGGAAAAGGCGGGAGAATGGGGGTTGAGAAACTAGCCTATCCTATTTTTACTTAGCTCAGCTGAAGAGTCATACGTACTCGAAATGTTAACTGTGTTCCTCTCTGCAGATGCTGCCAGCCCTGCTGAATTTTTCCAGGTATTTTTATTTTTGTTTTGTATTTCCAGCATCCGCAGTTTTTTGCTTTTATCTCAGAGTAAAAAAATGTTAGACTCAAGTAAAACGTAACAAAATACTGTGGCCGTTTCACATTAATGAACGTTACTGTCTCTCTCCTCAGTCACAGGTCAATAGTTACAGGGGCCTGCATAACCATCGACTGCTGTCTGAAATGTTAGTGCGAAGTTTCTTCAAACTCCAAACACAGCAACTCGGTTTACATAAAAATAACACCCCTCGTTCTTCCCAATAACATCTCTCCAATACAATGACCATCATTCATCCATAGCTCGCGAAAAAAAAGTTAAACATTCCTTTGTTTCCATGAAAAGCCCTATTCAAAACGCTTCTAAACCAACTCATCCCCTTGCTTGCTGCTACTTTTGTTGCTATTGTTCTGAAACATTTTGCATTCCTGAAGATCTAAAATCAATTGTTTGACCAAATCAGGAAATATATAGGGGATTATTTTATGCATTGCCTGAAAGATAATTGACGGATTTCCCTCAGTTTGGACAGGTTTGTACAGGTTACAATTTTGCTACATTTAGATCAGAATTTGACCAAGGGCGGCACTTTCACCACAAAACACAACTAGAACCACCAAATTGCTAGTGAAATGATCTGACTGGTTTGGTTAATTATAGCGTAAAGCGAAACCATTAAATTTTCCTCTGCAATTAAATCCAAGTGCAAAAACAAAATCCTCAACGGCTCCAGGTGGCTGACAAGTGTGAAGGAAAACATTTTTAAAAAAGAGATTGTGTGTAGATTATGAGTATTTTTTTGTTGGGGTGGGGGTGGGAGGAGAAAGAAGAGAGATAAATGCAGTTCATTGCGCTGGCGGTTTACAGAAATAAACATTTCAAGTGGAGTTAGAACAGCCAATCTCACACAAACGGAGAGAAAAAGAAACTAAGTTATTCAGTCACAGAAACAAAGTATTAGACCTTGGGCAAGATTTCAGCCACATTGTTTCACTCACCTCTTCACCTCCACAGCAACCCATCGCCAGCAAACATCAACCCAGAGACCTCTCCCCCTTACAAAACTGACAAATAATAACTGCCAGATATTATTAGTAAGGACGGGAAGCTGCAGCCGCACCCTTAACACAACCCAGAAGAGAGCTCGAGTGTCACAACCAAAGCAACACTGACTCCCCTAGTGTCACACTCTAACCAGCACTGACTGCTTCGATATCCTCTATACAGATGGTGCCTGACCTACTGAGTATTATCCAGCATTTTTATTTTTCCCCAGCACTTTGTTTTTTTTTTTGTATTTCAGATTTCCAACATCTGCAGTATTCCCCTTTTCGATATGTTTCCGGTGTCATGTAATTATTTACAATTTGCATTGTTAAGTGAGTGCCATGTACTCCAATGAACCAAATTGTCCTCTGATGCACTATATGCAATTGCGACAGCTGCATTCAGTTATAATGTACCTTCACAAGTCTTAACGTTTAGAATATACTTTTTGGGGGTGGGGGGGAGAAAATCTACTGCCTGAACTATTTCACACAAAAATTGACTGGACAGGATTGTCATGAAGCTATTAGACCACAAGACCATAAGACATAGGAGCAGAAATTAGGCCACTCAGCCCATCGAATCTGCTCCGCCTTTCAATCATGGCTGATAAGTTTCTCAACCCCATTCTCCCGCCTTCTCCCCGTAACCTTTGATCCCCTTACCAATCAAGAACCTATCTTTCTCGGTCTTAAATACACTCAATGAGCTGGCCTCCACAGCCTTCTGTGGCAATGAATTCCATAGATTCACCACTCTCAAGCTAAAGAAGTTTCTCCTCATCTCTGCTCTAAAAGGTCTTCCCTTTACTCTGAGGCTATGCCCTCGGGTCCTTGTCTCTCCTACTAATGGAAACATCTTCCCAACGTCCACTCTATCCAGGCCTTTCAGTATTCTGTAAGTTTCAATCAGATCCCCCTTCATCCTTCTATACTCCATCAAGTATAGACCCAGAGTCCTCAAATGTTCCTCATATGTTAAGCCTTTCATTCCTGGGATTGTTCTCGTGAACCTCCTCTGGACCCTCTCCAGGGCCAGCACATCCTTCTTGAGATACGGGGCCCAAAATTGCTCACAATATTCTAAATGTGGTCTGACCAGAGCCTTATAAAGCCTCAGCAGCACATCCCTGCTTTTATATTCTAGTCCTCTCAAAATTTATAACATAATATTTTGGAAAATATTTTCCTTTTAAAATAGAGGTTTAATCTGCAGGTGTGGCTTAATTGGATTAAAGCCAGCTAGTCTGGTTGCTTTGATATGTACTAGTTTGAGATGTAAACAGAGAGGCAGAGTGCATTTGCATCTTTTGAATAGAGCACTAAAGAAGTGGGGTGAAAACTTGACACCTTTCTAGCAGCTACCAAGCAATATGTTTAACAAAAACAGAATTACCTGGAAAAACTCAGCAGGTCTGGCAGCATCGGCGGAGAAGAAAAGAGTTGACGTTTCGAGTCCTCATGACCCTTCGACAGAACTTGAGTTCGAGTCCAAGAAAGAGTTGAAATATAAGCTGGTTTAAGGTGTGTGTGTGGGGGGTGGAGAGATAGAGAGAGAGAGAGGTGGGGGGGGGTTGTGGTTGTAGGGACAAACAAGCAGTGATAGAAGCAGATCATCAAAAGATGTCAACGACAATAGTACAATAGAACACATAGGTGTTAAAGTTAAAGTTGGTGATATTATCTAAACGAATGTGCTAATTAAGAACGGATGGTAGGGCACTCAAGGTATAGCTCTAGCGGGGTTTTTTTTAATTTTTTTTATATTTTTTTTTATTTTTTTTATCATGGAAATAGGTGGGAAAAGGAAAATCTTTATAATTTATTGGAAAAAAAAAGGAAGGGGGAAACAGAATGGGGGTGGGGATGGGGGAGGGAGCTCACGACCTAAAGTTGTTGAATTCAATATTCAGTCCGGAAGGCTGTAAAGTCCCTAGTCGGAAGATGAGGTGTTGTTCCTCCAGTTTGCGTTGGGCTTCACTATTGCTTCAGAAGCATTCATTTCCTTTCCGTCATCCATCTTGACAATTTGCTGCGCTGCTCCCTTCAGGCTGTGATCCCTCGTGGAAAGCAGCAATATGTTTATATTACTAATAAAATTGGTACTATGAATGGGGTTTCATTGTTAAAAGGTAAAGTTCAAAGAGGCTGGTGAGACAATGGGAATTTGAACTCAATTATTTGTGGTAGGTATAACTTCAGCAGTTTTCGGGTGTGCAGAGCAGAGGTAATGTGAGATCAAAAGGCAGCTGCAAGCCTCTAACTGGTTCCACAGTGAAAAGAACCTAACTTTGAATTTGTAAGGTAAAAATGCTTTGCTTGGTGTTTGGTTAAGTCTCTGGGTTGCTGTTGCCTTAATGGAGATTAGTTTGGGAATTTGTTCAAAGTTACGATAGTAGTGATTTGTAGCCATGTGTATATATTTTTAACCCGTGTAAATTAGTTTAATATAAAATCTCAAGAACTGATGATCTGATTCCTGAATTTAGAGTCGCATCTCAAACATAACACTTAAAATTATAGGTTATGACAGTTGTTTAAAGTTTCCCTCTGGGATTTTTAAGTAACTCCACTTTACCAACTGTATCAGTCATAACAAGGGCCCATGGAATTGAGTGGTGAAAATCTAGAGCATTTTATCATGATCACAGGCATTGGAGTGTATCATCAATACAGAATAAAGTTCTTATTCAATTTGATACTTCCATTGGGAATTTTTAATTTAGTTTTCCATGGCTGCCTAAAAAAAGTAGGCACTTTTGTTGGGTTATTTTTGTGTAGTGATGCAACACCATGTCTTATGTGTATTTCAGCTGGAACAGAGACAACTACATGTATTTCTGGAAAAGGAGAGCTTTGAGGTTCCTGGTAGGAAGGCTCCCCTCCAAGCCACTCACCATCCTGCCTTGGAAATATTTCGCTGTCCCTTCACTGAGGCTGGGTCAAAATCCTGGAACTCTTTCCCTGACAGCGCTGCAGGGACTCCCTCCCTGACAACACTACATGGACTGCAGCGCTTCAAGAAGGCAGCACACCAATGCCTTCCCAAAGACAATTAGGGATGGGCAATAAATACTGGCCTAACCAGCGACACCCACGTCCCATGAATGAACATAAAAGAAAAGGTGGGATTAAGATTAATTCCAAGAAGATTGACGTGTGGGGCAAATTGCCTTTTCTTGCTTCTTAGGTTTCCTATTATGTCATCAGTTTAAACAGTATCATTATTCCAAATATTGACGCAAGTCACTTCATGAAATTATGTTTTTTCTGGCTGGGTTTTAATCATATACAATGAAATGTCAATCATTTTTAAAACAACCTAAGGAGCAGTTGTCTTGTTCTCCCAGCAGTGGTTTATGCAGCACAGGCCTGATGCTTTTGTCTACCATCTGGGTTGACAACATTAGTCAGTCACATTCTTGGAGCGTTCCTCACCCCCAACACCACCCTGTCCCCCTCCTCCAGCCACTTCAGCTAATCAAACAGCTTTTCCCTCGTCTTTAATATTTTTATAACCATTAAACAAAAATGCAAAGTCTATTTTAATGCCGCCAAAAAGTAAAATACATTTTCCAGCAGTAATGTCCAGAAGAACAATCTTTAATTTTGGACATTCCAAGTGAATTCTGGTTTCTGGTGTGTTGGAAACTTTCCATCAATCTTCCCAAGGGATTTTTACCTCAAAGCATTAATTGGCTATCCCAGAACTGGACAAGGTTAAGCACACTCATGCACCGGGTACTCTGTTATGTCTTAGGTCCGTCTTGGGCAACATTCTGTATCTGATAGTCTCATGAGCATGAAAAATATTCAAGAATTGTGCACTCTTCAGTGAAACTCCAATCCACTGTATTGCCTGGCCACTGAACTCCATCAGTATAAAGACCTATGACTATATAAATAACTCAAATAAAGGGCTTGGAAAAGTCAACATGAAAATCACGAAATGATTTGTTGTGTTGGATTCAGAAAACAGCTTGAAGGTGCCAGTGATTTACTCTACTGATTGACTTGTTCTGTGTGTGTTACTTTTTCATCCTAAAATGTTATGAAGTTAGCTTGGACTATAAATATTTCTATCCATTGGAAAACTCAGAATTATATACTGGACAGTGCATATTATGCTGGGGTGCATTGCATCCTATTCTACACAGATAGGTTAAGCCTTAGTTTGTACAATACATGGACTTGCTTATGGGAGCTGCCTTTGTTGAAACATGTAACAAATGCTGGGAGCAAGGCTGAATTCAAGCAATTGTCATCTATGAACTACTTGGATTTTGCTCACCAAGACATAGGCCAGCAAAAAAGAATTATATTGATGTCATTTCTCATTTACATGATGCCATTCAGCAACATCATCCGAAAATGTATCAAGTTTGCACATGCACACTGACAGCACCCAGCTCTCTCACTGTCTCTTCTTTCAATCCCCTTCCCCCCGCCCCACCACTGTCTCTAAATTGTCAGACTGCTTATCTGATATCCAGTATTAAATGAGCAGAAATTTCACCAAACTAAATATTAGGAAGACTGAAGCTGTTGTCTTTGGTCCTCGCCATAAAATCTGTTCACTTGCCTCCCGCTCCATCCCTCTCCCTGGCAACTGTCCAATGCTGAGCCAGGCTGGTCTCAACCTTGGGTCGTATCTGACCCTGAGGTGATGATATCCATGCCATCACTTACACTACTTATTCTCACCTCCATAACGTTGCCTGACTCCACCCTGCTTCACCTCATCTGCTGCTGAAACCCATATCAATGCTTTTGTTAACTATAGACTTGGCTATTCTAATGCATTCTTGGCTAACCTAACTTCTGTAAACTTGAGGTCATCCAAAGTTCTCTGCCTGTGCCCTGAGTCACACCAAGTCCTGTTCCCCCATCACCCCTGTACTGGCTCCCCATTTAGCAACGTCTCATCAAATCATAGTGTAGTTAGAAGGAGGACACTCGGCCCACCGAGTGTGTGCCATCTCTCCACAATGCCAATCTCCCTAGACCCACTCCCCCACCCTTTCCCTCTATTTTAGAATTCTCATTTTTTTTTCAAATCCTTCCATGGCCTCATCCCTCCCAATCTCTACAACTCCCTCCAACTTTACAACCCGCCAGGGTCTCTCCATTCCTCCAACTCTAGTTTCTTGAGCATTTCCACTTTTAATTGCCCCATCATTGGTGTTCAGGCCTTCAGCTGCGTAAGACCTAAGCTCTGGGATTCCCTCCCTAAACCTCTTCACCTCACTTTTCTCCTTTGAGATACTACACCTACCACTTTGACCAAGCTTTTTATCTTCCGGCCTAACGTCTCCTTATGAAGCTTGGTATCAAGTTTTGTTTGCTAATGCTGCTGAGAAGCATCTTGAGTCATTTTACTACATTATGGTGCTATATGAATGCCAGTTATTGTTGTCGAGGTAAGAACTATATAGGTTATCACAATCAGCTGTTCGCCTATAGAAACACTTGAATTGTCTGCTTATTTATTGTAATGAATATCTAAAGTAAAGGAAGATGGCACTGACAGCAGAATCCGAATCTGATGATTATTTGACATATTCACTCAACATGGAATAAATGCCTTACTTAGAGGCAGGAAGAGCAAAAAAGAAAATGGGCTCAATGTTTAAAAGGAAATGCTAGGCTTTGACTTAAGTCCTCATTGTAACTTGTACTGTTCTATCTATGACTGTGGACAGCAAAGAAACTCAAATTGGATGGAGCTCACATGGAGGAAGTGCATCTATGATCTATTCAGTATCACTGCAAACACAAAGCCTTTTATTCAATGAATTATCTGTGATGTACAACTAAGGATCTTGCATTGAAGGTACCACTTCCAATGACTATTTATTCCTTTGCCACTCACCTCTGGCTGTAGCATTTGTACATAACCACCTTGCAGTCGATTATCATGAGATTTAGCGGTTATTTTAGCCCTTCTGGTGTAGAACTTTCCAGAACAGTGATGTGTATCAGCAATTTAAACATAGAAGCTCATGGGCTGTATAATTTCCCGTTCAGTAACCTTACATCACAATATCAGGAATACAAAACATTCCACAAGCATGTTGGATTTGGTATTATTAGTTACTTTGGTATAGAGGATTAAGTGACAAAATTAATAACTGAGCATCCAAATGGCTAGTATGTTCCAGGAACACAACAGCAAGGAGGTCTTGGTGCAGTGGGTGGTGTCCCTGACTCTGAGCCAGAAGCTCCTTGTTCAAGTTCCACTCCAGGACTTGAAGGCCATGGAAGCTGCATTCATAATGTGGTCAAACAGGTTGAATAACAACTTGTAAACCCTTCCAACCCATGCCAATGGCAGATTGTAAGGTGGTAGGAGCAGGAGCTGACACTAATGTGCTGCTCAAAAACGGAAGCACAGCTTTTGCAATATGGAAGTTGGTGAACGTATTAGTCTCAGTAAATGGTCACCTAATTTTGCTTGCCAATGCTAATTTGAGATAGAAAGGCATAGCATTTCTTTACAGTAATTAAAAGGGCAGAGGACTGTCGCACAAGGAATCACAATTTCTTTTAAAATATGGTATCAAAAAAACAAAAAAAACATTTTGTCAGAATTATCAACATTTGCTCTTTGATTATGACTGCCTCCAATCATCACAGTGAAGTTGATTTAAGATTTGATCTGATTGGAAATCAATAAAAAGTACACAAGTAAAGGAGCCCACAATAAGCACTAAGCAAAGATCTCTGATGTCATGCAAAAAAGAGTATAACGTGGACAATGAATGAAAAGATCAAGGAAGAAACCAGATTCTCAGAAGCTTCTACATTAGGAATCGAAGACTTTTATGTTTGCACAAAGGAGTATTCCCACAATAAAAATTGGAATGAAGCATATTCCCTGTGGTCTTTGGTGTTTTTCTGTGCATAGTTATGGTCAGTCGATTGTACCATGTTCTGGTTTGTCTACTCTGTATGGTTTTGTTCTTTGTACTGTGCATGGTTATGGCCTAACTGCTGTACACAGCTCTGGTCTGCATACTGTATACAGTTCTGATTGGTACCGTGTAGAGTTCTGATCTGAATATTTTGAAGTCCATATACACAACATCAATGGCACTTATTAACCCTCTCCATCACTTCACCAAGTAATTAAATCAAGTTAGTCAATCACAATTTGCCTTTAACAAATCTGCACTAACATTAATTTATTAGCCCATACCTTTCCAAATGTCAGTTAGTTTTATCCCAAACTATTGTCTTTAAAAGTTTCCTCATTTCCAACATCAAGCTGACTGGCCTGTAGTTGCCAGGTTTATTCCTCCCCCCATTTGGCTATTAAGCAGCTCCTACGCACCAATCACCTGTTCACTGACACTCAACTTTTGTCCGCCAGGCCCACTCAGCTCCAGGCCTCATTGCAGACTTGATCAAAACATGTACAAAAGAACTGCAATCCAGCGGTGAGATGAGAGTGACTGCCTTGACATCAAGGCAGCCTTGGACCAAGTATGGAAACAAAGAATTCTAAAAAACACTTAAATGGTGATCAGGAGCAAAATGTTACAGTGGCTGGAGTCACAACTCGTACAAAGGAAGATGGCTAATGATTCTTGGAGGCTCATTATCACAGTGCCAGGACATTGCTGTAGGAGTTCTTTATGGCAGTGTCCTAGCTGTTTATCAATGACGTTCCCTGCATCCGAAGTTGATAATTGTACAGCTTTCAGCCCCATTTAGAACTCTGACATCAATCTTCCCTGTTGGAATGTTGATGAGGTAATTTGATAGTTGACGTATTTTAAGGGGGTTCCATTCCCTTCCTTACAGCGGCTCTTGCAGTGGGTAGCATCCCTGCCTCTAAGCCAGAAGCTTCTGTTTTGAGCCCCACCCAGGACTTGATGGCTCAAGAAGGTGCATTCATAACGTGGCCAAACAAGTTGAGTATCCACCTGCAAATCCTTTCAACACATGGCAATGGCAGGCAACGAGAGTGGGGGAGATTTCTGTTCAGCCATGTGATGGAAAGAACTTTGGAGCCTCTAACATCACTATCCATTGCTCCAGGCTACAACATGCATATAAATGTACCTGTTGCCACAGCAACTTTGACTCCCTGAGTGAAATGTAGCTCACCATCACCACTAGATCCATTTGCAATTTCTCAAACAATGAAGCATTCCATACCAGTATGCAATAATGACCTAAAAAGATCCATGATTGTACTAATAAGTGGCAAGTAACGTGTGTGCTGCACAAGTGCCAGGCAATGACTATCTCTGACAGAAAACCTAAACACCTGCCCTTGACATTTATTGGTAATACCATCACCAAATTTCCCACCATCAACATCCTGGGCGTCTCCAGCGACCAGGAATTCTTCTGAATCAGCTGTACAAAAATTCCATGGTATTGTGCTATTCATTGATAAAAGGCTTAGTAGTGATTCTTGAAGAATTTTTCATCATGCAGGTATACCCCATCGATATCATAGCATGTGTAAGTATGCTGCTGAACTCTGACATCAATCTTCCCTGTTGGAATGTTGATGAGGTAACTTGATAGTTGACGTATTGTAAGGGGGTTCCATTCCCTTCCTTACAGCGGCTCTTGCATCCCGGAATTATGAAAACAAAATGCACACAGCAAACAGGGTTCGGCTCAACCATAGATTCATTTGTTTATTGAACCCACAAAACCACAGCACAAAAATCCCTTTACGATTTGACTGAAACTTCAAAACCACAGTACAAACATCTTTATGATTTGACTGAAGCTTGCAATCACCCATGAGGCTGGTCATTAGCATTGTTGATTGTGGGCCTGGGTCTGGAGATGAGCTTAGCTCATAGCTTAAAAACAAAAAAACTGCGGATGCTGGAAATCCAAAACAAAAACAGAATTACGTGGAAAAACTCAGCAGGTCTGGCAGCATCGGCGGAGAAGAAAAGAGTTGACATTTCGAGTCCTCATGACCCTTCAACAGAGTTCTGTTGAAGGGTCATGAGGACTCGAAACGTCAACTCTTTTCTTCTCCGCCGATGCTGCCAGACCTGCTGAGTTTTTCCAGGTAATTCTGTTTTTGTTTTAGCTCATAGCTTATTCAGGTGTAAATGCTCCTTTCATTCTCAGCAGGAACTGCTCGCAATTCCTAATTACAGTTAACCTGTGTCATTGTCCAGTTTCTAAACCATTCACAAGTCAGTTAGCTCCTTCCCTCTGTTTGTCGGGGTTAACCATTTCATGTGCTTCAGTTCATGGGCTAATTGTTTCATGTCTTTCAGCATATAGAGAGAATTTATTGATATGATTGAATGGACATTGCTCTGATTCTGCACAACACCAACATACTGCACCAGGCAGACAAGGGGAGAATCGTCCCAGATTTGCGCTAAGTACAGTAGTGGGTGGGAAAAAGGATGGTTTACCCGCCGGCCACAATGGCAGCTTTTCACGCCGTATCATCCCAATCCCACCTTGATTATGCATTCCAGGGAAACACTCCATTTCGATGGCAGACAGGCTGTCATTTGCCCGCCACACCATCACCTCGTGGTTCCTCACACTGGGCGCCTTATTTAAAGTGTAGCCGTGTGCACACCTCTCAGTGCTTCCAGCCCAGGACTGTTGCATTGAAGACATGGCCCTGAAGAGCAAGAAGACTGCAGCCTTCCTGTTTAAGGATGCATCCCTCAAAAGACTTTTAGTTGTAGTAGAGTTCCGCCATGACAACATCTAACCCCCGCATTGGGAGAAGGCCAGCAAGCAAAGTCACCAAGCCAGCATGGGAGGCGGTGGCCAGCGCCAATGTCCTGCAAAAGAGAACTGCTGCCCAGTGCTACAACAGGATGACTGGTTTCATCCATTCTGCCAAGGTAAGTCACTCTTCTCATTACTCTCAACTCACACACTCACAAACCCATCACACATCCACAGGGATCTTACACATCAAGGGACAACACCACTAACTCTCACACACACCCTCATATCTCCATCAGGCTCATATCCTCTCAAGCTCGCATCCTCATCCTGTCCATGGCTCCGGTCACCACACAAACATTCCACACAGTGCTATGTGTCCTGCTCACAGTCTCTCTATCTGTTTTCTTGCAAGAAAAACAGCAAGGAGAGACCTGAGACCGGGGGTGGAGTGGCCCACATTAGGCCCTTCACTCACTTTGCGGAGGGTGTCATCGCGCTGGCTGGTGAAGACATGGACTGAGCCTATGGCGACGGTGAGGTCGACAACGAACACCCACGAGAGGATCCTGCACCAGATCATTCCTCTCTCAATGCAAATGTGAGTGCTCTCTCTCCTGCTTTTGACTCTGCTGATGGGCACAATTTATCTCTACTTTGGTTCACAGGGAGCTCTGCCTAGCGACAGACGTCCTCAGCCAGCCAGGCCCTCAGCTCCATCCACGTCCCCACCTCCAGCCAAGAAGGTGCCTCCTCCATTGAAGAGCTGGAAATAAGCAACCTGGAAGACCCATCACAGCGCTTACCCACACTTTCCATCAGTGCCAAGATACACACCTCAGTGGCATCTAGATCTAGAGCAGGCTCGGGTTCACAATCTGGTGGTCATTGTACGAACACATGTCCGCAGCAGGAGGAGGCAGGTTCAGCCAAGTTTCCTGGCACTTGGAGGACTGCTGGGGAAGAGGCATCTATGAGGTTCAATTGAGAAGCCTTCTGATTTGGCCTTCCAATTCCCCCTGGAGAGTCAGCAGGAGATGAAGGAACATCATGCAAAGCTGTTGGAAGCCCTCAACATAGTGGCACACTTCATCAGAGATCTCCATGGCAAGGATGGTGGATGCCATGGAGACCCTGGTCCAGCAGGATATGGAGACGCACACTGACCTGCACTCCATCGTGGTAGCCATGGGTGAGTTCCTGCAGTGGCAACGCGAGAGGGAAACAGGCACCTCAACATCTCCCCAGGTGCTCTTTTCTCTCAAGGGGTCAGGCCGGGGCCCTTGGGCACTGGAAAGGAGGAGAAGCTGCACTTGAACACCCCTGGGACACCCACTCAGGAATCTCAGAGGCTGTCCTCTCCCTCCGAATCCCTTTTCCCTGTGACTTCCTCAACCTCATCCTCTGTCACTGCGGAGGGAGCAGCTGACCCACAGGAGGACAGTCAAAGCAAGCCAGGGCCCCCAAGGCCTCAGCTCTTCAGGGGACCCATGCCACAGTCATCAGAGGCAACCATTGCATAGGCTGTCTCCACACCTGCTGCAGATGTCAGGGCAGAACCTAGAAGTATAAGGCATTCAAAAGTTAAGAAATTCTAATCACAGTTGGTTGCACGAATGAACACATTTTGTCACTTTACAATCTGAAAATATATTCACTTTCACTGAATAATATGTAATGGTGACTTTCAGCTTCATCTACTGGCTTCACGAGTCCACCCACTGCATCATCCCCACCCCTCCACTAGCAGTCCAGCTGCACACTGCCAGCCCATGACTGATTCTGGAGAGAGAAGTGTATGTGTGGCAGGGCCTTTCGGAGCCTCGTGCAAGCACTCTCCCACACTCGTGGAACCTTCATCCATCATACTCAGCTCAACGTCCCTAGCATTTTCAATGCTGCCTGCTGGGGCTCAATTCAGTTGTCCATCTGAGCTGACCTGCATCTCCATTGATCACACTCCCATGCAGCACCTGTTCTCGCCCACCACAACTCTCGTTTCACTTTTGATTTATCAAGCATGGTGCATCTAATATTTTTCTTCAGGTCCCCCATCCTTTCTTCTCCCCGAGTCACCCATTTCCTTTCCCCAGCACTGTCGACCCCCCTGGCATTACCTTGTACCTCCCCACAGTCACCAACCAGCCACAACGCTTTATTTTCTAGCATGTCCAGGTGAACGTGCGCGTTCCCTTTCTTCCAGAAAATTCTACCCCCATCCACATTAGCCTTCCCGGCCTCCTCCTTCCCACCCCAGGGACCGTGTCTGCCTCCGAGTCCCCACCATCCACATTCAACATACCTTCTACCAATATCGTTGCACCCTCACCCTCCCATCCTACCATCTCACTCTGCATTTGGTCTTTCTCACCATTCCCTCCTACCACTCCCGCCCTCAGTTCACTCCCCAGGAGGCATCACGGACTCAACAGAGCCCTCCCTTGCATGTTTACCTGGACACCCCCCTTGGAACTCCTTCCCCTCTTGGAACTCCTTCCTGCCCCCTGGACTTCCCCCATCCACCCCCTTGGAGCTCCTTCCCCCAACTCCCAGCCTCTAACCCTGAACCCTCCCCCCACCCAGCCTTTAGTCCTTCCCCCTTCCTGACTCCTTCCTCCACCCTTACATCTTCCTCCACTCTTACTCCTTCCCCTCTCCAGACTCCTTCCTCCACCCTCACTTCTTCCTCCTGCCTTACTCTTTCCCCTCTATGGACTCCTTCCTCCCGCTGAAATCCTTCCTCCCCCTGGAATCCTTCCGCTCTCCATACTCCTTCCTCCCTGCAGACTCCTTCCTCCCCCGGACTCCTTCCCCTCTCCAGACCCCTTCCTCCCACTGGACTCCTTCGCCTCTTTGTACTCCTTCCCCCTTCTGAACTCCTTCCCTTACACCTTTCTTCCCTCTTTTTACACCTACCTCCCCAGTTGCCATCTTCTCTCCCATTACCCCCTCCTCCCTCCCCCTCCCAATCTCACTCACCGACACCTTCATTCCCCCCAATCTCAACTACCATGACACCTTTGTCCACCCCTCCCAGCCTCACCTTCCCACAAACACCCCCAACACACCTTCCTCTCCCAGTCAATCCTAGACCTTCCTCTTCCACCCCCCCCCAATACATCTTCCTCTCCCAAACACAGCTGGACCTTCCTCTCCACCCCCTCGATGATTTCCATTGTGAGCAGACCCTCAACAGTGATTTTCCACCTTCTGTGAGCTGCTTTGCGGCACAGCCGTGTCCATGAGAATCCAACCAGCATGCCACGGACATTCTTCCAGGGTCCCATTGCTGTCGGACTCCAGCATCTTCTGCTCCTCGGATGAACGGGATATGAGCAAGGCCCTGATGGTAAGTCCTGACTCCTGCTTCTCATACTTGTCAAGACGTGTTCTGCACTGGCGTGTTTTCCTGCCGACATGCTTGGATGGTCCAGCGTGGGGGGATGATTCTGGCAAGCTGGGCTTATGATATGTAGGTGTACTACAATGTATCACGGTGGGAGACGTGGCCTGCTATTGATGGGCAGAGTGGACGATTGCAAACTGGTTTCACGACATTGTGAAGCTGATTTTTGGCTTTCTCACCATATTGTCCGCACATGCTGCCAAAAACCCCCAACATCAGTGGGCATGGAAATCTCCGCCCAAGGTGTTGTCTGATGATTCGGAGGAAAAGTACATATGAACAGGAAGAACTGATTTTGAGTAGGTTTGGAGTTAGATCTTTGAGAGGGAGCTAGAAACATCGGGCTATTCTCTTATGAACTTCTCTCATTTTGGGTGCTCACGATTTGAACACAGTGGCTCAAAGTCTTCCAAGTTGTAGCGTAAGGCTGCTCAAGGCTGTCCTTATGGATTTACTCCTACATTGAAACTAATATATTGACAACCCTAAGAGTAGCAACATGTTAAACATCTAAAACTGCAAATGTTAGCATATTTTGTCACACTTCGATACAGCTAGTACCTCCTGCAACTGCAATACCTGAAGTAAAACTTTGCAAAACCTCCTTAAGCACTGGCTTCACACAATGTTTGTGTGATCAAACTGATAAATTGTTTTCAGACTTTCTTTAGATAATGTGAAACAAACTTTCAGGCTCTACGGGAAATCGCCTAAGTTGCATAGAAACATGAAGCGCCTGGTTTCCCCCTAGTGTCGCAGAGCTGAGGAACATTTCTGAAGCATGAACGAGAATGGCGATGCACTATGTTGGAGCACTCTGTGCTTGGGCTGGTAGGATAGAAGGTTGTGAGTAACATCTTTGGACTTGATGGACGGTAAGTATTGCTCAAGCCAGCAGGGGGAGATGTTGCATGAAGGTGCAATACTATCCTAAATCTTACGTTCGTCGGGCATGTGTGATCATCAGACCCGGAACTGGAAACGAAATGTGCTTCCGCCCGCGATCGCCCCCCCCCCCCCCCACAATGCATTTTCAGTGTGAAACACACACTGAGAAAGCCTCAGCACTGCCGGGAGGGCAGGAATAGGGCGGGCACTGACAGAAGTGAGGGTGCGGGTGAGCTCTTCTAGTGAGCTTCCCGAAGGCAGATGGCTGCTGTGGAGCTACATCAGGGAGCCGCAGACCTGGACGGATTAAATGACAAGAAAAAAATGCACCAAAATGTGTCTGTGCAACGCATTCAAGCACCTGACAGCAGAACTCAAAAAAAGTCAGTCCCCAGGAACCTTTTTTCAATTATATTTCACCCCGGTGGACATTTCATCCCGCCCTAGATTGCGGTTCAGTGAAAACGTTAAGGCCGCCTGGCTGATTGGCCCGTCCGCCAACTGCAAAAGTGGACGGGCCACATAAAATCAATTTCAATTGCTTCCTTAATGGGCTTAGTTGCCCGCTTAATCGTCGGCAGGCGCGCTTCCGACTGCCGCACGCACTTGCCAAGTGAGATATCATGTGAGTGTGCTGTGACATCAGGACACGCACTTGACGTCTTCTTGCGTGATTTCACACACTGTCAGGCCGGGCGTCTGCTCGTACAACCAGCGCAAAATTCTGGCCACTGTCTCACAGAGAGAGGGACGGAAAATTAAGCTGAGTTACTCATTCGCACCTTCCAATAGTCCATGTGAACAGAAGCCTGAGAACAAGTTTGCTGTTGTTCCTTTCTGCTAGGAAGTAAAATAGATTTTAAGAAAGAATCACGTGGAATATTTTTCTTTGTTAATGAAAATGTAAAAAAAAATACCTTTGTGCTCTATTAATTGCATTTCCTTTCCAAAAACCCGTTTATTACAGTGCAGCAAAAATTAACCTTTAGATATGGAAATGATGTAGATGATGCAAAGAAAACTGGTGCTAAACGGATAGGAAACAGCTAAGTCCCAAGCAACAATAGGGACTTACACTCTGCTGCTAACTTGGAATTTTTTGTTATTTAAGATAGGATAATTATTAATGGCAGAGCTTTCTTAAAGAAATACTACCTGCTGTCTCTTGTTAACTGAATGCAGAAGAGTTGCTAGCCTCTGGTTGGGAATAGACTCAGCCCAAGGCCTTCATAAGAGGCTCAGAAGAGTTGGAGCTAACTTAACGGCGTATAATTAATGCCTCCGCTCTACATTATGAGGACTCACAGAAAAATAATGGGTGTGACATGGAGCTAAAAATTCCAGAAACTGTCACAGTTACATCCAGAAGAGATGACTAACATTATAAAACATCTCAAGCAGCTTCTCAGCGTTTCAATCAAAATGTGACCCTGACCCACATTGGAGCCATAAGGATAGATGAGGTCAGTATTAAGAAATGCTTGGAAGAAGGAGAGAGTGATATAGAGGTGGGGAGCTCTATATATAATGAGAGGATCCCAGAACTTAGAGCCAAGTTAGCTGAAGGCACTGATAATGAAGATCAGCAATGTGCAAGTGATCATGGAGGGTTGCAAACATAAGAAATAGGAGCAGGAGTGGGCCAATTGTCCCTTCTGCCATGATCAATAGGCCCTCTGAGTGAAGGAATTTCTCCTCATCACCGTCCTAAATAGCCGACTTCTTAATCTGAGCAAACAGATGACGGATATCCTAAATGGATATCACAGAAACAATCCAAGGTATGCGGATTGAAAAGTTAATCTTGATGATATAAATGAATTTTAGTGAGGTATTCATGATTTAGGGATTAATATATTGATACTTACTTGAGGAGTGGTGCAATTTCCTACTAAACTGATGGTATGACAGATTCAACCATAACCGATAGTCTGTGAGAAAATATTTTTTAACCTTCTATCGATCTTACTGCACTTTGGAAGTGATAACTCTGCATAAACTTCCAAGTAATTAACATATTAACAAGTTTCTCCTCTTGCCTGATATCTAAGACCTACTCTGAGCTATCTGTTCTGCACCTGGCTTCAAGTCCTTATCCTGTTCCATGTGCATCAGTGTTGCTCACTGGATTCCCCACTGTTGCAAAGAAAGTCAGGAAATGCCATTGGGAGAGGGAATGTTTCCTGACTTTTTGTGCACCCAACAAGATGGAGCGTCAATGTTGATTTTGAACTACAAAAACGGGGTCTCTGAATTGCACTGGATGCCATATGTATCTTCCTCTCTTGCGAATCCAGTGATGTTTACTTGTTAATCATGTTATTTTGCCTTGTGTTCAGTGAACTGAGTGATGAGAAACAAGCACTTTGTCTCTCACTATTTGCACCGTAAGATATGGCACAGGTTAAGTTCATGTTACCGACTTTAAGTCAATATCATATGCCTTAATTCAATATCTGAAGCACGCCTAATGCTACATGGGATATTAATGTTTCGCATATAGGCTCCCTTATGGAATTTCTGAATGTGATTTCCAGCTTAGCTCCTCATCTGTACCAAATTATGGGAAGTGCCCTGATTGAAATTGCATGCACTGGAAACTGTCGGAAAACTGTCCCAGCTCGGGTTGCATAGGTTTCATTTGGCTGCCAAAGAAAGAATTAAGCTATCACCACATCATTTTGCACGAATTTCAAACTCAAAACAGAGTGGAAGGACAGGGTATGAATCCAGTGTGTTATCTCGTCCTCTATCCATCTGTTCATTAGTTCATGCAAAATTTGTTAAACATTTGATTAAAGGTCACATACGCAAGCAGATTTGGGGGAAAAGTAGTTTTTTGGAAACGGACATGAATGTAAGATTTGTCAGGACCACTCTTGTAAACTACCATTTTGAAAACACGATGCAGGATTTTCCCTGCAGGCTCCTGAACCCTACCATCAGGCTGAAGTGTGTTGTATTCTTCTGTTTATCACAAACATTCCAATCATAAAACAAGGATCACTAAAACAATAATATGAGCTCTTTACTTTAAGATAAGGCTATATGCATACAATGGTAACTGGCAGGCTGTGTAGACACAACTGACCTGTAAGAGTGCTGCTTCATTAAAGTCATGAGGTTAGGCATCACATCCTATCTTGTGGTAGATAATGATGGACAGCAGTTTAAGATACACTCCCTTAAAGGTACATCACATCACAGCAAAAAGTGGAAATTCGCACTTTGTGGGAAACAATCACTCATTGTGATTTTTCCTGGGGAGGCCAATTATTGGCCAGATGGTGGGCTCGCCATCCGGCTGTGGAACCAACCCGTTTGAAAGGCACAGCAGGCTGAAATGAAAGGTCAGTAAGGGTGCTTCAAACTGGAGGCACCCTCTCTCCAACATTTTAAAATTTGAACTGAAAAATGGCATTTGCAGTCAGACTAGCGCTGTTGGGGGAAAACTGGTGGGGCAGGGGGGATGCTGGCACCCTCTCCATACGGCAGCCTGTGACTGTGCCTACACCCAGGCTATCAGGGAGGGCCTTTAGGATTGCCTGGAGCTCTGGAATGCCAGCCTGAGCTGCTAGGCCACCTCCAAGTAGTTAAATTAGCCCCTGCCTCCTGTGGCATCCTGGGACTATAAAATCCCAGTCACCCTCCTTTAATTAGCTGAAAGTGGTTGTTAATAAACTGGATCGGCTACCTGCTGCACACTCCCTGCCCACCCGAATCCCACCCCTCTAGACCCTCCTAGGTGAATGGCCTAGAGCTGTGATGGAGCCAAGGAACCAGCTTACAGGCCACAACATTATTTTTGGCACCTGTCCACTTTAGCAGAGGCTAAAAGTCAAGTCCACGGTCTTCAGTTTGAAAGAAAGAAAATCCTTTTGTCTATGACATCTTTTGGCTATCTCCACTGGCCCTCTATCCAGCTCTACTTGTCCAACCTCCCCCCCTCCCCCTCCCCCCTTATACAAGTTTATATTTCACCTCTCTTCTATTTTTACTTAGTTCTGTTGAAGAGTCATACAGACTCGAAACATTAACTGTGTTCCTTTCCGCAGATGCTGCCAGACCTGCTGAGTTTTTCCAGGTATTTTTATTTTTATTTTTGTTAAAGAAAATCTATCCTTGTTTTGTGAGACCAGTCAGAACACACCTGCTCTTGAAGGTTTAATAAGCACATTATAATATTACAACTCTTTGAAGTTGTGACATATTTCAACATCAAATGCACTTTACAAATGCAACCACTGTTAGTTACTCTTCTTTATCTTGTAATAATCTTCCTTGAATGAGAAGGATCATACCCGCAGGTGAGACTGATGCTAGTCAATGTTTACATTGTTCAACTGATGAAGGGAATCTGTTGAATAGATAGGGGATTGACAGAAAATGAATTGTCCCAATATACTTGATTGTATAACAGCAAAACAGATAATAAATCAATATCATTGTTTGTTAAAAATATTTTGAAGATTTTACTTTGGAAGTTCATAAGCTCTGAAAAATCAACTTTTGACCTTTGAGTGGCATCTTGGCGACATCTAATTGATCAGTTTTGACCAACTAATTACATCTTGCGAAAGGTTATAATGAGAATTTCAAAAAAGCATTTTATCAAGAGACACCATAATGAATATTCTGTTGTTTTTAGCTAAGATTGCTTAATTCCATTCTGTTTGAAATAACCAATCTCTTTTGCTCAATAGTGCCTGGTAATAGACTCCTGTGATAATGGATTACAATATATTCCACCGCAGTACATTAGTACTTGAAATAGTTTTGCTAATTCATGGACATTTGATTCTTAATAAACAATGCTTCACATTGTTAATGGTTTGTTTAGATTGATGATTGCTTCAGCTTGATTGAAGGGTATTTGTCTGGTTATTGTGTTGCATTGATTACGACGATGTAGAATACAATTTTCTTATAAAGGCAGGGCAGTTGATGAATAAACTGGTCTTTCTCCACATAGATGACTTGTGTCTATTGGTCAAAGTAAAGAAAGAAATTAACATCTGACAGAAGCATCCCAAAGCATTTGACACAATTAATTGCTTTGAAATATAGGGGCTGTCATTATGCAAGCAACAATAATTATCACATGGTAACAAAATACATTGTTAAGCTCTTTTAAACTGTTTTAAGTTTTTTACATAGAGTTAAACAGTCAACACAACAGAAACATGCGGGCCAACTGATCTATATTGGCACTTATGCTGAGCATGAATCGCTTCCTCTTCAGCTTTCTCGCCCCTCTTCATTGAACCCTTTTTTGATCTGCATGAATGACCTCATGCAGCCATTATCTCTCCTTTAACCTCACAAATCAATGTTTTAACAGACTTTTAATTTGATGTTAGAAAGTGTAAATTAAACATTTGAACTCGGCCCATGTTTTATGTGTGGCCCGGATTTTGCAGGCAGCGGTGAAGGAACGATGCTCACATTTACTTGCTCAGGACACTCCTGGAGGATTGGTGACCATACAGCCTCCAGCTCGTTGCTCCAACATAGGCCAATTTCTCAGCTGGGGAGATTGGGAAACAACTCCAATTGGAACCAGCTTGGTGTGGAAAAGCAATTGCAAGAAAGTTGAAAAGAAACTTTGGCCGTCCCCTGGGCAGTCCTGTTGAGCTGGTTAGGCTACTCAATGCCATTACAAGTGGGCGGAGTGTATTTGCTGGCCACTCTGTGAACCTTAAAACTGCAACTGGGATTCTGTGTACGTCATATTACATGTGGCCTGCCACCCAAAACAGGCAGGTGCTTCAGCTTCTTAGGACTCCACTCTATAAGGGCAGCATCAAAAAAAAATTGATAAGCCCAGAGATTTGAGCACAAAATCTACGCTGACACTCCAGTACTGACGGAGTGCTGCACTGTTGTAGGTGTCACCTTCAAATGAGCCATTAAACCAAGGCTCTGTCTACCTTCTCAGTTGGATATAAAACTCCCCATCCCAGAGGAGTTCTTCTACAGTGTTCTGGCCAGTATTTACCCCTAAAGCAACAGCCCAAATAAAATAGGTTACATGGTCATCATCATATTACTGTTTGTGGGACCTTGCTGTGTACAAATTGGCTACCATGTTTCCTACATTAAAACAATGCCTACACTTCATACAAATATTTCCTTGGCTGTAAAATGCTTCAAAATGCCCAAGATGGCGGTGGCCAGTGCATCAACTTACAGGACGGTCAATGACCTGATGCCATTTTCAGACCCCATTTATGGCGTGCTGGGGTCATTAAGCTCTGCCTCAATGACTCTGCACTGTGCTCAGAACAACCACAACTCTCCAGTTTTACCACCATGATAACATCATTTCTAACTGTATATCCTTAATGTAGAAATATATAAACAATGGAATATAATTTTCATAATATTATTGTTATTTATTATAAAAGGAGGTTAGTAGTGGGGTTTGGATTAGTCTCTCTGTGTGAGGTTGTGTGTGTGTGTGTGGTGGGGGGTTTAACCGAATTGCAGACAGCTAATCTGGTGCTTTTGAGTGATCAAAAGAGAAGCTAGGTTTGAAATAACTAAATACACAAACATGGTTGAAGTTTTAGAATGTGAGGTGTGAAGAACATTTGCATTTTTGGATAAACCAGGCTAGTGCATTTCAAAGATATGCTAAGGTACTACACTTAGCCAACAGAGGCTAAACCAAACAATGTGTTTCTTTTTCCCAAATATTACTGATAATATGAGTACTATGGAAGATTTACATTATGAAAAAAAGTAAAGTTGCAATGGAATTTAGATTAAAAAGGGAGAAACCTGTATAAAGGAGATGAGGTTATGTGTAAGGAGAAGGAATTCTAAGATCTAACAAGTGGGAAAAGCTTCCAGCTTCTAAGCATCAAGCTGCTGTCTACAGGAACTGAAGCTAAGAAAACTCATTGTGAATATCCCTATCCAGGTATTGTGTGCTTTGCCTGGGTCTGTTGAAATCTATCTTGTTTTATTGTTGCTTTATCAGGGGTGTAACTGGGAGCTAGAATAATTAGGAGTTATTATAGTAGTAATTTGTAAGTATATATATGTGCCTAAAAGCCTTTTCATCTATTAATAAATGCTAAATTTAGTTTTGTAAAAAACCTCTATGTCTTGGTGGTCTCATTACAACTGAATTCAAGGCACACACCTTGAAATAAAGTACACATTGCAAACAATTGAGGCAGCTGTTTCAAGTTTCTCTCTGGGATTTGAGAAGCTCAGCATTTACCATCTGCTGTGGCATAAAATCCATTTAGTTTCATAGGAACAGCAGTCAGCCACTTAGCCCCCCCCCAAGTCTGTTCTGTCATTCAACTAGATCATGACTTATCTATCTGTTAACTCCATCTGCCCACATTGGTTCTGTTACTCTTAAGACCCTTACTTAACTAAAACCCATCAATCTCGGTTTTGAAATTTTCAGTTAACCCATAGCTTCAATAGCTTTTTTGGGAAGGGTGTTCCAGGTTGTACTACCCCCTGCTTAAAGAAATGCTTTCTGACACGACCCATGAAATGCCTAGATCTAATTTTAAGGTTAGGCTCCCTTGTTCTTTACTCTCCCACGAGAGGTAATAGTTTCCCTCTCTCTACCTGATCAATTAGATCACCACTTAATCTTCAATCCAAGTCTAGCCTATGCAACCTGTTCTCATTGTGTTTCAGCTCCTAAATATCATGATGTGGAGAAGATGTGGAGAAGAAGGAAAAGAAATAGGGAGAGATACAGAGGGACAGGCTTAGGAGAAATTAATTGAAGAGACAAAGCCAAGAAGCAAACAAAATTAATGAAAATGGCAGACATGTGCAAATCCACAAATATCAGTAAATAGATGCCAATCAAGACCTGCTGGCACTACCCACCAACTATTATGTTTCTTACATAAGAACGTATGAATTAGGAGCAGGAGTAGGCCACTTGGCCCCTCAAGCCTGCTCTGCCATTCAATAAGATCATGGCTGATCTGAATGTAACCTCAACCCCACATTCCTGCCTACCCCCAATAACCCTTCAACCCCTTGTTAATCAAGAATATATCTAGCTCTGCCTTAAAAATATTCAAAGACTCTGCTTCCACCGCCTTTTGAGGAAGAGAGTTCCAAAGACTCTCAAGCCCCTGAGAGAAAAAAATTCTCCTCATTTCTGTCCTAAATGAGCGACCCCTTATTTTTAAACAGTGACCCCTAGTTCTAGATTCCTCCACAAGAGGAGACATCCTCTCCACATTCACATTTTCAGAACCCCTTCTCCAAATTTACAGCAAATTGTGTCTTACTTCTTTTAATGTCTTGTTTTTCATCTAGACTCCAGCATTATAATGGACCATTAGATCATCTTTTATAGTAAGCCATTACAGCATCTATTATAATGGCAATCGAGCTGCTTCCTGCTTTTAAGCATTCTCACATTGCTCAGGTTACACTGGGAGACGCCTAACTCACTCATTAATTTTTAACTATTTCTTGTGGTGTTTAAATCCATTGTATCATTATGTGCCACAAGAATTGTTTCATGGTGGTTTCTTGTCAGAATATGCTAAAAAAAACTGTAGGAATACAATAGACTGAAAATTGCTGCTTGGGAAAGTCCTGTAACTGTTACAACCTTGGTGAGCAAGGGGCGGTGGTGGGTGGGAGGGAAAGTTGGTTGTGAAATGATCAACTTTAGAAACTCGCCCATTTAGTATACATTGGATTTTCTCAAACAGAATGTGCGGAAGCCTTAGTTGACTGTCAGAGAGACTCAGCATGGATTTGTGATGGGCAGATCCTGAGAGACCTACATCGGCTGCATCGCTCTGGAGCTTCTGCCTGGGCAGCCCGCACTAGAGACTAGCTAAAGTTGTTAGCAGAAAACCTTACACTGGCACAAAGCAGGGGTAAAAATACAGTTCCTGATTTTCCTCTGCTCTCCTCCCTGCAACTCCACCAAAAACAAAAACAGATCAGAAGAAAATTAGCACTAATCTTTCATTTCAGAACAAAGCTTTTATGCTGCTCCTGTGCATTTTGCAGAATGCAGCTTATCCTTTGTGATCAAGGCAGGGTTACATGCTGTACCACCAGGTGATTTGCAACGTGGCTCATTTGGAGGTGGATGAATGGAAACGCAAGTGCCTTTACAGCTTGTGACCTAGATACCCACACACCACAATACAAGCACCTGCTTTCCTCTCAGAGTATTGTAGGTGATTCCCCCTTACCCTGACCTTATATCTGTTCCACACCACCTGGAATAAAAAGAGAAGCCTCACAGTTTATCCAGCCTCACCACTTCGTCCTACAGCACCACTCTTCATGTTCACAATTTATTTCTTGGTTATTCTGCCTACTGCTTGGCATCCTCATAGCTCCAATTAAGGCAGGTGGGTAGGGATGTCTGAATTGTTGTTTGGGCTCCTGCTATCAGCCCAACCATGGCACCGCAGCATGTACTCAGTCACGGGACAAAACCTATAAATAAATACAAAGACCACTTATAAGCAAATTATAGCAATTTACAAGGGCAGAATCTTCAGCTCGGCTAGCCGAAGTGTAAAATGACACACAGTGATGTCGGAAGTGCGTCCAGATGTCACCGCGCATCATTTAGACTTTCAGTTTGGCGGGCAGGCAGCCGTGTTGGCTGTGCACCCGCCGAACTGTCAAAGGCCTATTAGGTAAAAACAAAAAACTGCGGATGCTGGAAATCCAAAACAAAAACAGAATTACCTGGAAAAACTCAGCAGGTCTGGCAGCATCGGCGGAGAAGAAAAGAGTTGACGTTTCGAGTCCTCATGACCCTTCAACAGAACTAGGTGAATCCAAGGAGAGGGGTGAAATATAAGCTGGTTTAAGGTGGGGGCGGGGGGGGTTGGGTGGGGGGAGAGAAGTGGAGGGGAGTGGTGTGGTTGTAGGGACAAGCAAGCAGTGATAGGAGCAGATAATCAAAAGATGTCACAGACAAAAGAACAAAAGAACACAGAGGTGTTGAAGTTGGTGATATTATCTAAACGAATGTGCTAATTATGAATGGATGGTAGGGCACTCAAGGTATAGCTCTAGTGGGGGTGGGGGGAGCATAAAAGATTTAAAAATAATGGAAATAGGTGGGTAAAGAAAAATCTATATAAATTATTGGAAAAAACAAAAGGAAGGGGGAAGAAACAGAAAGGGGTGGGAATGGTGGAGGGAGTTCAAGACCTAAAGTTGTTGAATTCAATATTCAGTCCGGAAGTCTGTAAAGTGCCTAGTCGGAAGATGAGGTGCTGTTCCTCCAGTTTGCGTTGGACTTCACTGGAACAATGCAGCAAGCCAAGGACAGACATGTGGGCAAGAGAGCAGGGTGGAGTGTTAAAATGGCAAGCGACAGGGAGGTTTGGGTCATTCTTGCGGACAGACCGCAGGTGTTCTGCAAAGCGGTCGCCCAGTTTACGTTTGGTCTCTCCAATGTAGAGGAGACCGCATTGAGAGCAACGAATACAGTAGACTAAGTTGTGGGAAATGCAAGTGAAATGCTGCTTCACTTGAAAGGAGTGTTTGGGCCCTTGGATGTTGAGGAGAGAGGAAGTGAAGGGGCAGGTGTTACATCTTTTGCATGGGCATGGGGAGGTGCCATAGGTGGAGGTTGAGGAGTGGACTAGGGTGTCCCGGAGGGAACGATCCCGACGGAATGCCGCCAGGGGGGGTGAAGGGAAGATGTGTTTGGTGGTGGCATCATGCTGGAGCTGGCGGAAATGGCAGAGGATGATCCTTTGAATGCGGAGGCTGGTGGGGTGCTAAGTGAGGACAAGGGGGACCCTATCATGTTTCTGGGAGGGAGGAGAAGGTGTGAGGGTGGATGCGCGGGAGATGGGCCGGACACGGTTGAGGGCCCTGTCAACGACCGTGGGTGGAAAACCTCGGTTAAGGAAGAAAGAGGACATGTCAGAGGAACTGTTTTTGAAGGTAGCATCATCGGAACAGATGTGACGGAGGCGAAGGAACTGAGAGAATGAGATGGAGTCCTTACAGGAAGCGGGGTGTGAGGAGCTGTAGTTGAGGTAGCTGTGGGAGTCGGTAGGCTTGTAATGGATATTGATGGATGGTCTATCACCAGAGATTGAGACAGAGAGGTCAAGGAAGGGAAGGGAAGTGTCAGAGATGGACCATGTGAAAATGATGGAAGGGTGGAGATTGGAAGCAAAATTAATAAATTTTTCCAAAGGCCTATTAGGGCCTGTTAAAAAGCAATTAAGGCTATCAGCTGAGCTGCCCGTCCAACCTCAAGGCTGACGGGCAGGCAAATAACCCAGGTGGCCTTCGAATTTTTCATGGAACCTCATGCAGGGCCAGGATGAGGTTTCATGAATGATTGAAAGTTTTCAGAAAAATTTTTATTAAAATTAATGTCCAGCTCATGTGACAGTTTCACATGAGGGGACATGTTATAAAAAATTTTTCCCCACTTTATTAAACTGTTTAAACTTAAAACTAATCGCCCTGAGGCACAGAGGTGCCTCAGGGAGATTATTGCACTCATTCACGCGCGTGCACAAAAGAGCATACTTCCAACTCAGGCAGCCTCCCCCGCCCGTTCAGGGAGTGCACAGTGCTTCTTAATTGTCCTACCTACATAAAATGGCGGCGTCCAGCCAATCGGGAGTGCTGATTAGCTGTGCGCCCGCCTGCGCCTGCCCCCACACAACCCCCCTGACCGGGAGAAAATTCTCCCCCAAGTGTCATTCATGGCTTAGTGGTAGCAGACTCACCTTTAAGTCAGAAGCTTGTGGGTTCAACGACAACAACTTGCAATCAAAGCCTTTTACATTGTCAAAAGTACCAAGGGGCTTTACAGGGCTGCTGTCAGACAAAATTTTATAAGTCCAGAGACTTGAGTACAATATCTAGATTGACATTCCAGTGCCAGACCTGAGGGAGTGTTGCACTATTGGAGGTGCTGTCTCCCAGATGAGTTGTCAAACCAAGGCTCTGTCTGTTGGATGTAAAAGATCCCATGGCACCATTCAAAGAAGAACAGGGGAGTTCTCCCTCAGTGCCCTGGCCACTTTTTATTCCTCAGTCAATACATAAAAAATACAGATTATCTAGTCATTATCACATTACTGTTTATGACACCTTGTTGTGTGCAAATGGGCTGCCACATTTCCTACAGTGACTACACTTCAAACAAGTATTGCCTTGGCTGTACGGTGTTTTGCAACATCCTGAGGTCATGAAAGGTGCAAGTTCTTTCTTCCTGTTTCTTGTTACATACATTAGTTTAAAAACTTATCATTCTTCATCAGAAGGGTAGCCTGACAATAATTCTAACTCATTACCTACCAGAATAAATCCTTCTGGCTCTCTCTTGTGTCTACCCCTTTAATGGTGCTGAAGCCTTTGAAATCCAGGGTGTGCTCCCAAATTCTGTCTTCCATTTGACCTCCACCCATTAATGCACACCCACTGTTGTATGCCCAACCGAAACCATAGACGTATTTGGTGTGTGATTAATGCCCCTTTCTCCATATCTGCCCCCCTTCCCCACCCCCACCGACGTCCCAGGCCATATTCCTGGGTGGGGACTCATTGCAAGTGCACTGTGGACCCCCAGGTGAATTCCTGCCAGCAAGTGGGAGCCCATTTGTGCAAAGATGGAGAACTATGATGGTGTGAGCCACTGAAGGCCTCAGGCTGAACCGAGGTTTTTGACAGGTATGAATGGGAGGCATCATGGATGGAGCAGAAGGCTGCTTTTAAAGCACTTTCTCTTCATTGGGAGCACCTCAGAACCATTTCTGCCACTTTCTTGGGCAGTGGAGGGCAGATGAAAATCATCTACCCACATCCCTCAGACACGTCACAAAGCATTTCACATACAATGAACTACTTTGAATTCGCTGATTGTTGTTACATATAGGTCAATCAATACCGCATTGTTAGTGGTGCAAATGAGAATGCTCAATGGCCTTAGCTAGCCATTTTTGACAAACAAGCCCTTGCATGCAGTAATTAAGGGGGCTTTTATCATCAAACATTTTTCTGGTCAAAACACATTTTTTCTAAAATGCCAAACCAGTAAAATCTGAATTAGAATAATATAGCTAGAAACAAAACCCAACTCATTGGTGCTTGCTCGGAATCAGGATTAACTCAGCACCAATTCATTTGTTTCTATTTAAAACGGAACAGGAAATCTGTGCTCATGTTGCCTTAAACAAGCAGCAGCCACCGCCACTTTATTTCAGGTTTCCAGCATCTGCCAGTGTTTTACATTTATTTTAGCGTCTACCTGTGGGTATTACTTCTTTAATTTGCAATTTTGAGTAGCTTTGCTTAATAAGGAACAGCCCATTTCCATGTAACTGGAATTAAACCATGTGCTTTGATATATCATCATTTCTGGGGAAACTTTGCAAACCAGCAAGGCAACATAGTAATTAAGAACCTTGTACAACATCATTGTGGCTATAGGTTCAGATCCAGGCTTAGTTCCATTCCAATGTTGGCCTGCCATATTCTACCCTCCATAAGCTTGAGGTCATCCAAAAATCTGCTGCCCGGGCACTGACTCACACCAAGTCGCGTTCACCTATCACCCCTGTGTTTGCTGATCTACATTGATTCCCAGTCAAGCAAACCTCTATTTTAAAATTCTCACCCTGGTTTTCAAATCCCTCCATGGCCTCAGCCCTCCCTATCTCTCTACTCTCCTCCAGCCCCACAAGCCTCTGTGATATCTGTGCTTATCAAACTCTGGCTTCTTGAGCATCCCTGATTTTAATTGCTTCACCATTAGTGGCCGTGCCTTCAGCTGCCTAGGCCCTAAGCTCTGGAATTCCCTCCCTAAACTTCTCAAACTCTCTGTCTCGCTTTCTTCTTTCACGACACATTTTTAAAATGTTCCTCTTTGACCAAGCATTTGGTCATCTATTCTAATATCTCTTTCGGCTCGGTGTCAAATTTTGCTTTATAACAGGCCCGTGAAACACCTTGTGATGTTTTATTATTTAAAGGCGCTATATAAATGCAAGTTATCATTATTTTTGTCAGTTAGCCAGTCACATACATCACAGCTACCTGTTCTCTACCAGGCCACCATGGAGGATAGGGCCATTCCTGTCTTATTCGCCATGCAGCAGCATTATATCACTGGAACCCCATTTAACCCTACCAGCAAAAGCTGCTGCACTGTGACCCATTGGCTCAAAAGGCAATTTGAATGCATGCCAGTGGAAAACATATTTACTATACAAATGAATAGAATCAGTTGAATTAGCTGTTTTAAAATCGGAGCCAGAAGCCCTGGGTTCAAGTCCCGCTCCAGGACCTGATGGCCAAGAAAGGTGTGTTCATTATATGGCCAAAAAGGTTGAGTGTCAACTTATAAATCCTTCCAACATACACCAATAATGGGCAGTAAGATCGGGAGAGATTCCTGTTCAACCATGTGATGGAAAGAAAATTGGGGCCTCTGCCATCACTATTAATAGCTCTGGCCGACAACATGCATGTGTGTCTTGCCACAGCAACTCCAAGTCCTTGGGATGCCAGTTGGCTGGACAGCCGGTATGGATCAGAATGGTCCCAACAACACAGAGGTTGATCCCCATTCTGGCTGGGGTAGATTTTGGACCTACCTCCTTGTCCAACCCATGGGGCAGATTGCGGTGCTGCAGGTCAGTCCTGACTTTGGGCAGAGAACTGAAGGAGTTGTTTTAAAATCGGGTACGTGACACCTTTCATGCTGGGTTCTATTATTGTGAATCAATGCGGCAAATAATTGTTTTTCTATCTAACTATACAGCTTATTTCCTATTTTACATTATAATAGATTTTCAGATTCTACCCTCTTTCCATAGTTTCCTCAGTGAAGATGCTAGACCTCTATCAATGGCACTGTGCTTTTATAATTTGCAGACATCACAACCGGTAATGATCAATTTGAGCAGAATTGGTTGGATCGTGGTTGGACTAGTGTGTTCTGGTTCTGTCACCCCATTATAGAAAGGACATAAAACCCACCTGCTGGCAATGCAGATTCATGCAGACAACACCAGGCATGGCAAACTACAGTGGTGAAGAGAGACTTGAGTTTTGCACTGGAGAAGAGAAGGTAAAGAGAGAATTTAATGGAGGGTTTTAAAATGATGAATGCACCTTGGCTGAGTTAATAGAAAAATGGGGGTGAATTTCCTCACTGTAAGGTATACCATTATAGCGCCAATGGATTGCGCTTACTGGTGACCTGGTAAGTTACGCAAAGTTTCCTGAAGCAGCTCATTTGAATTCCCATTGGAGGAGTCAGCGGTATAAAGCAGATTTAACATGGGTGTCATTAGCTGGTGTTCAGCTTGCACAGTTCAGCAACAAACTGCTGGGACCATAAGGTAGGAAAAGAATGACCCTTGGCTCACTCATTCAACTTTCACTGCATGGTTCATCGATCTTTTCATCATACAGTTCAAGAGTTATGTACACACCAGAAGCATCCACACCAAGCAGCTAAGGTTGGGTTGCAGGACAAGGACGCCAAGTGAGAGGACAAGAAGGTAGACATTTAGCACCTCAAATCTCTAATTCCGCCTGAGGAAATTGAAGTCAATGAAAGAAGTTGGTCAAGAAGATAGAAATAAATTGTGTTCTCTGATGGGAATGTCCTGAAAATAAAAGATGGGCAGAACCTTTAAAATTAGAGCTAGGCTGGAGCAATATCAGGAAGTGCTTCTTCACGCAAAGTAGTGGAAGTTTGGAACTCTCTCCTCCAAAAGGCTGGGGCCAATTGCATGTTGTAAAACTGAGACTGATAGATTTTTATTAGACTAGGGTTATTGACCAAGGTGATAGATGGAGTTCATACAAATCAGCCACGATCCAACTGAAACACACTCTATCAGCTAAATGTTCCTGCTCCTGTTCCAAAATTCTGGTGGAAATAAACATTTGGAGCGATGTACAATTTGGGGTCAGCTGCATTACAGTGTTACACAAAATCAAACTACCCCAAGAGAGTGAGGAGAGAGGTTATGAGGGCTTCCTTTAAGCTGCAGATTTTTGGAGCATGAAATCTTCACTACTGGGAGAAGCAGGGACCATGCCTACTCATGGCTACAGAGTGCTTAATGTTGGCACTGCGTGCCAATAAAGGCCATTCCCCAGCAATGACATCTTAACTGGCATCAAATAAACTCAAATTTTTAAAAAATGATACATACATGAAAACAACAGCTTTTTGACAATGAATAAATGGGCTCTTGTAGGATGTTGTGTATCATTAATTTTCCAGCTCCCACAAAGCTTCCATTGTATATTCGATTTACATAATTGTAATTTTTTTGTTTAAGGAGTGCTTCACTCTGCAATTAGACAAAACGTAAGATTCGTAAGGTGATTGAGTTTCTGCAAGGGAAATTCGGGGAAATTCTGGAGCTTTGACAGCATTGGCAGAACCTGGCCCTGGTTCTTTTCTGGGGTTTAAGGTTGCCAACTCTGGTTAGACGTGTTCCTGAATGTTTCAGAGATGCCCACTTGCCTCCAACTGCCATACCCACATGCTCCCGCAATTGGTCGCCTGACAACCTCCATCCCCACAGCGCAATATCTTGGCACACCAATTGGAAGGTGAATACGCTCTTTTGTTACTTGATTGGATGGTTTTTGACTGTCAGTCAAATAAAAACATCAACAATAACTTGCATTGAACATAATGTAGTGTCCCAAATTGCTTCACAGGAGAACAATGAGACAAAATTTCTCAGCCTCCTTTCCCCAACTTGAGACTGTTTCCATTTAAAAGACAGCAGCATTCAACAAACAAGAAAAAGAAAATCACCTTTTTTAATGCCCCTCTGATTTTTCTTTCCAAGTTGCTCACAGCAGGACGGTCCTATTGCCTAGGTCTCTAACAGCACCATTTTCCATTAGACGAATTGCTTCAGATAAGGAATCAATGAGAAGATCAATGCTTCAGCAGATACTGCACAGGGGAGAAAAATGGATCCTTTCACTTTGTCTCTCACTTAAATACGAAATCATTAATTGAAGCTAAATGGCCACCTTGTTCTTTATTCTCTTAATACCCGAAGAAGTGCTGTGGCTGTTGACAATCATTAGCACAGATGACAAAGGAAGAATTAACTGGAAGCACTGCACAGGCCATTCAAGTCCTAGTTTCCAAAAATTCCCTTCTATGTTATGCAAAGGCAGAATCACTTTACATGTAGAAGTGGCACTAAGGGAAAAGGGACTTCATTCCTGCTGATATTTGTCAGCAAACTAAGTGCTGACTGTCAGCACAAAACAAGGATAATTAGCATGTGTGTCTATTTAGTTGATTTGAGTCTATAGTCTGTATTTGTCCTCGTAAAGCCAGTGCAGGCTTCTGAGACTGATAACAGTCACTCAGCCCTGAATTGAAAGGGTAAAGGGTAACTTTTGAGCTTCTTAAATTAATGCTTTGAAAGCCTCCCTTTCCAACATTTATTAAGGCTTGTCCCGTGCATTGCTGGTAAAAACCTCGGTTTTTGCCACTTCTGCAAAACCAGGACTATAACATCTTGTTAGATAGATTGCTGTGAAATTCTTGGGACAGAAGCAGTTGTACATTCAGTCAGAGACATTTAGAATTAGAGCTGCATGAGGTGTTAAACATAGGGCAAAATTTTTAGCTTGGCGGGCAGACGTGCGCCCAACCCGCTCGAGCATAAAATGTCGCGCATTGACGTCGGGTGCGCGTCCTGACGTCAGCGCGCAATCGTGCGATAATTCGTTTGGTGGCCGTGCGCCGGTATCAGTAGTGCACTCGCCAACAATTAAAAGTCCTGTTAAGGCCATTAACAAGGTAATTAAATTAAATTTTTTCGCTGCCCGTCCAACCTTACGGTAGGCGGGCAGGCAAAAAGGCCATGCGGCCTTTGCACTTTTTAGGAAACCTCATCCACGGGTGGGATGATGTTTCCTAAAGCAAATAAAAGTAAAATAAAAAATTTAAAATATAATTAATAACATGTCCTTGCTTATGTGACAGAGTCATGTTTATTACGCTATTTATTTATTTTTTGAAAATGCTTCATCTCTCTGAGGCAGCTCTGTGCCTCAGGGAGATTATGAAGCGTGCGCATGTGCAAAGGTCATGCTCGCCCCACTTGTACTTCTCTGCGGCAAAAAGAAGTGGCAAAAACCAAGGTTTTAACGGCAAATATTGAATACAGAAAATGCTGGAAAAACTAAGCAGGTCTGATGGCAGCTGTGGAGGAAGAAACAGGGTTAATGTTTCGAGTCCATATCACTCTTTTTCAGAGACTTTCCAGCATTTTCTGTTTTTATTTTAGGTAGACTCTTGATTAACAAGGGAGCCAAAGGGCATTGGGCATAGACAGGAAAGTGGAGCTGAGGCCACAATCAGATTAACCATGATCTTATTGAGTGGTGGGCTGGCTTGAGGAACTGAATGGCCTACCCTTGCTCCTAATTTGTATGTTCTTATGCATGTAACATGGTTAAATTTATAGACAGTAACATATTTGGAGTGCGGCCAAATCTGAAGAATAAATTAATGATCTACAGAAACAACAAAGTAATATATATAAGTGGGTGGAAGGATAGCAGATTAAATTTAATTTAGCTATGACTCAATTAGTAGTACTTTCATTTATGAGTCATAAATTCCTGGGTTCATAATCCTACTCCACAGGTTAAGCATATAACTGAACTGACGCTTGAGTGCAATACTGAGGGAGTGTTGTGGAGCTGGAGGTGCTATCTTTCCGGTGAGAGATGAGTGCAGGTCTAACAACACTCAAGAAGCTTGACACCATCGAGCAAAGCAGCTCGCTTGACTAACTTCCCATTCACCACCTTAAACATTCATTCTCTCTACCACTGGCACCACGATGGCGGCAATGGGTACCATCTACAAGATGCTGCGGCTGCTTATAAAAGGGAACAGGAAATTGCCAATAGCCTTTGGAAGCAGCTGCAAAATCAGCAGCACTTCCTTCTCATGTCTGCTGCTGCCATTCCTGCTCATTTCTGACACATCCAGTGGCCTGGGGGAGGTGGGAGAGTGTGGGCAGGATGGGCCAGGTATAGGGTTGCATAGAAATACAACAGTTTTTTCCATGCCTACTCCAGCCAGGCCCTTGCTGTCAGATACCCCCTCAATATGTCCATGGATCCACATGAGAGGAGATGTTCGGTTGTCATCAGGTTTGTTAAGCTCCACCTCCCTCCATCTGATCTCATGTTATGATGAAGCTGGCCTAGGGGGCCTCTGAGAGACTGAAACCCAAAGATTTCCACTGCAAAAAAACTGCAAGCTATCACAAGCAATTCTCCATGCAGCCATGCTTCAGGGACGTCCGTAACTGGGAGCAGGCGCCCATAGAAATACTACAAGCACCATGCTGAAAGACCGGGCCTCTCGCAACTGGTGAGGGAACTAAAAAGAGGGAAAAAGCTACTAGACCTTATCCTCATCAATCTACCTGTCGCATCTGTCCATGATAGTATAGGTAGGAGTGACCACCACACTGTCCTGGTGAAGACAAAGTCCTGTCTTCACATTGAGAATACCCTCTATTGTATTGTGTGGCACTACCACTGTGTTACAGATCTAGCAGCTCAAAACTCGGCATGTGGGCCATCTGCAGCAGCAGAATTGTAATCAACCACAATCTGTAACCTCACGGCCCGGCATATCCCTCACTCTATCGTTATCATTAAGCCAGGGGTCAACCCTGGTTTAATGATGAGGGCAGGAGGGCATGCCAGGAACAACACCAAGCATATCTAAAAAAAAGTGGAGTGTCAACCTGGTGAAGTTACAACACAGGAGTACATGCGTGCCAAACAATGAAAACAACATGCGATGGACAGAGCTAAGCATTCTCAGAACCAACAGATCAGATCAAATCTCTACATTTGCAACCACCTTCAGCCAGAAGTGCCAAGTGGATGATCCATCTCAGCCTCCTCCAGAGGCCTCCAGCATCACAGATACGATTCACTCCACATAATATCAAGAAATGGCTGAAGGCTCTGGATACTGCAAAGTCTATGGGCCCTGACAACATTCTGGCAATAGCACTGAAGACTTGTGCTCCAGAACTAGCCGTGCTCCTAGCTGTTCCAGTACAGCTACAATACTGGCATCTACCTGACAATGCGGAAAAATGCCCAGGTATGTTCTGTCCATACACAGTGAGACAAATACAATCCGACCAATTAACATTCCATCAGCCTCCATCAGCAAATGTGTCATTGACAGTGCTATGAAAGCAACACTAACTCAACAATAACCTGTTCACTGATGCTCATTTTGAGTTCTGCTAGTGCCGCTTGGCTCCTGACCTCATTACAGCCTTGGTCCAAAGATGGACAAAAGAGCTGAACTCCAGAGATGAGGTGAGAGTGACTGCCCTCGACAGCAAGGCAGAATTTGACCAAGTGTGGCATCAAGGAGCCCTAGCAAAATTGAAATCAATGGGAAAATTCTCCATTGGTTGAAATCATAGCTAGCATAAAGGAAGATGGCTGTCGTTCTTGGAGGCCAATCAGATCAGTCCCACGACATCATTGCAGGAGCTCCTCAAAATAGTGTCTTAGGTCCAACCATCTTCAGCTGCTTCACCAATGACCTTCCTTCCCTCATAAGATCAGAACTGGGGATGTTCACTGATGATTGCACAACGTTCAGTGATATTCATGACTCCTCTGATACTAAAGTGGTCCATGCCCAAATGCAGCAAGACCTGGTCAACATTAAGGCTTAGACTGATAAATGGCAAGTAATATATGTGCCACACAAGTGCCAGGCAATGACCATCTCCAACAAGAGAGAATCTAACCATCTCCCCTTGACATATGGCATTACCATTGTTGAACCCTGCCCATTATCAACATCCTGGCAGTTATTGTTGACTAGAAATTTAACTGGACCAGCCATATAAGTAATGTGGCTACAAGAGCAGGACAGAGGCTGGGAATTCTGAGGCAAGTAACTCACCTCCATGCTCCACAAAGCCTGTCCACCATCTACAAGGCGCAAATCAGGAGTGTGTTGGAATGCTCTCCACTTGCTTGGATGAGTGTGGTTCCAGCAACACTCAAAAAGGTCAACACCACCCAGGACAAAGCAACCCTCTTGATCGGCAACTCATCCAGCAACTGAAGTATTAAGTCCCTCCCTCACTGACACACAATGGCAGTTGTGTCTAAAATCCGCAAGATACCCTGCAGCAACTCAGCAAGCCTCCTTTGACAGCACCTTCCCAACCCACGACCTCTACCAGCTAGAAGGACAAGGACAACAAATGCATGGGGACACCACCACCTGCAAATTCTCTTCCAAGACACTCACCATTCTGAACTTCCTTCATTCCTTCACTGTCGCAGGATCAAAATCCTGCAACTCCTTTCCTAACAGCACTGTGAATGCACCTGCACCACATAGACTGCAGTGGTTCAAGATATCAGCTCACCACTACCTTCTCAAGGTCAATTAGGGACTGGCAACAAGTGTTGGCCTTGCCAGTAATGCCAACATCTCATGGAAAAATAAAACAATATGTGATCACGATAAGTGATCATGAATGACTACAAGAATACATCTAGTACTGACCTCCATAGAGGTTGTGAGATCTTGCAGGTCATGCTCTCATAGAAACAGTTCTGTTTTTTTTCTGACTTTGGCAGTTTGGACAGGCCCACAGACATCACCTAATGAAACAAAAAATGTACATATGTTGGGTTGTTGCCTGGAAGACGCTGCCTCAATCAGTGCTTGCATGGCTCTATAGTATGACCTTAAAAACCTGAGGATCAGGATCCCAAAAGTTACTGCAAGATGGCACACACTGGTGCTCTCCAGCGGTGACTCACCATAGTTTGCCTTGTCAGTAGGACGTTATTGGTAGAGGATCATCAGGAGGCCCATATCACAAAGGGCACATCTTCATGTGGCCTGAAATTTTGCCCTTTTTTCACCATCATAGAGAAGAGTACAGATGTGCCTGATATCCTCCACCCAACTCCTCCAGCCCCTGGCTCATTGGGTGGAAATTTATAGTCCCTCCAGCTGGCGGGATTTTCTGGTCCAGAGAAGTGTGGTGTTTCCTGTATGAGGTGCATCAGATATCCTGCTCCTTTCCCCACTATGTATGAGCTCTCAACAGGAGGCCTAACCCAAGCCACGAGCCCACATTGAATATGTAATTAGACTAATTCCAGATGCCAAGGTCATTCCTAATGTATGCAAGGGAAAGCTCCCCTAGAGGTTTTGATGCTGTGGGTCACATCCCTGCCTTTAAGGCAGAAACTCCAGTCCCACTCCAGGACTTGATGGTCATGGAAGGTACATCCATAACGTTGCCAAACAGATTGATTGGCAACCTGTAAATCCTTTCAACATACCTAAGGCAGGTGGTAAGAGTGGGAGAGTGTCCTGGTCAGCCATGCTTGATACAGAGTGGTGCGCCTCAAGCTATAGCCTCTTGCTTCAGGCTAGCAAACTGTTCTGGGAAAAATGAGCTATGGAAAACAGATGTAAGCATGTGCTTTGGGTGCCTCATGTGTCTCTAGCTGTAGGAAGTCTCTTAAGTTTAATCCTAAAGTTCCTTGGTCCAGCAGCTCAAGCGCAGAGGTGGGAGAATTTCCCCCTACAATTAACTAACTTGATGCTAAATGGTTAGAAATTTAACATTGATAGACATCTCTGTAAAGCATATGGTAGTAGGTCTGTAAAACAGATATGTAGTTCAGGATGCCGACTGTTGTTCCAGATGTTTACAAGTATTAATTTTCTCCTTCCTGCTCTCATCCCTAGAGATTTCAAACATCTAAATAAAAGTCTGTTTCACATTAAGTCTTTTACAGCCATTTGGACTCAACATTATGTTCAACAATTTTAGATTGTGATATCTGTCACCATTTCCTTTTTGTTTGCTGGTCTGCTTTTTTTCCCAACTAATTTCCTATTCTTACCTTTTGGACGGCAGCTATTCAGGGTCGTGTCATTCACAACTCCTCTAGACACATTTTCGGTTTCTTTACTTGCTCCATTACCACTCCCTTTGGTCGTGCACCATGAAACCTTTTGTCATTTAGTCTCTCTCACCCTACACCCCATTACAGACTTTTGTTATTTTTTTCCTCACTCGTTACCACCCACAACCCCTTCACCTCCCCCACCACTCACCTTTCATTTACAACCCTTCCTATCTCTGTAACCTCCTCTGGCATTACACCCCTCTGAGATCTCTGCCTCTTATCTAATTCTGGCCTCTTGTGCATCCCCAATTTTAATCCCACCATTGGTGGCTGTGCCTTCAGTTGCTTAGGACCAAACCTCTGGGATTCCCTCTATAAACCTCTCCTCCTCTCTTCCTTGCTTTCTTCCTTTAAGACACTCCTTCAGACCTACCTCTTTGACGAAACTTCTGGTCACCCGACCTACATTTCCTTAAGTGCCTTGGTGTCATATTTTGCTTTAAAATGCACCTACAAAGCACTTTAGAATGTTTTATTACATTAAAGGTGTTATATAAATGAAAGTTGTGTTAAATTCAGATTCAGATCAGCGCAGTAATTTAAATATAAATATATATACATATTATATATAGAGTAATTCAACATTTCACACCTGAATTATCCTGACTGAGGCTGTTGAGCTACATTAAGGTACAAGTTTCCCTTTCAGCAATCTACACACCATATTTTGACAACAGGAGTTTAAGAATGTCCAATGGATTCTGGTACTGGAAATGTCTGAACATCAATTGGGTTGATTTACATCAGCTTTATAATGGAATTATGTCACACAATGTAAGTATGCTGGGCACAGTTAGCCAAATAACTTGCCATTATCGTTAAAATGCTAATTGAGTCTGTAGCCAACTAGAGATTATGGACAGCACCAGCCAGGCTTGAAGCCTTCTCCAGGCCAGCATAGCCAGATTGTTGGGATAGTCTGAATACCACTTGGAGCTGATGTATCATTTTATTCAGAGGTTGACTGTGAACAACACTTTCAATGACTCCTCCTCCACAGCAATAATGGCAAGTGGTGTTTATCCTTTTTCGGCAATGACGGTGGTGAGGTTAACCACCATTAAGTTGCAATACCTAAATCTTGTTTACTTTTTGGCCCATATTTTGCTGCCAAGTTAATGCTGCTTGCTGCTGTTATTGCATAATTCATCCAGAAACTTGGTGGAGGAGCAATACCATGTAAGCAGTGAATTGCCACAAGTTATTAGGCAATTTTGACAGCTGAGTAACTCACCATAAGACACAAGAGCAGAAATTAGGCCATACGGCCCATTGAGTCTGCTCCGCCATTCAATCATGGCTGATAAGTTTCTCAACCCCATTGTCCTGCTTTCTCCCCGTAACCTTACCAATCAAGAACCTATCTATCTCAGTCTTAAATATACTCAATGGCCTGGCCTCCACAGCCTTCTGTGGCAAAGAATTCCATAGATTCACCACTATCTGGCTAAAGAAGCTTCTCCTCATCTCTGTTCTAAAAGGTCTTTCCTTTACTCTGAGGCTGTGCCCTCGGGTCCTAGTCTCTCCTACTAATGGAAACATCTTCCCCACGTCCACTCTGTCCAGGCCTTTCAGTATTCTGTAAGTTTCAATCAGATCCCCGTTGCCATTTCCAATGCTGGGTGGTCGGGTTTTATCATCCACTTTTCTGTAGCACTTTGATATAACCCATTCAAGGGTTTGGGAGGAAAGGGAGCTTAGAGATGGGTTGTTAGTCATTAAAGACAGGCGGTTTGAGGATTTTTTTTTAAGGAGAGGGTTGATCACAGCAAATTTGAGGGCAAGGCATTAAGAAGAAATGGAAGTTGGTTGGTCAGCAATCTGTTGGGAATAGAGCAGAGGGAGCAGGAGGTGGGTCTCATGGATAATGAGCTTGAAAAGGACATGAGAGGAGAGTGGAGGCAACTGGAGAAAGATGAAAGTTCAAAGCTAGAGCTGAAGGACCCACTGGGCTATCAGCTATTGGCTAAAGGCTAATAAGTCCCCTGGACCTGATGGATTGCGTCCTAGGATATTAAAAGGAAGTGGCTACACAGATAGTGGATGCACTGGTAATAATCTTCCGAGAATCCTTACATTCTGGAAAACTCCCAGAGGATTGGAAAACTGCCAATGTAACACCCTTTTTCAAAAAGGGGGGAAGCAAAAAAAAAAACAGGCCAGTTAGCTTAACATCTGTCATTGGGAAAATGTTAGAGTCCACAAAAGGTGTAAAAGCAGAGCACTTAGAAATACACAATCTAATCAAGCAGAGTCAGCATGACTTCATGAAAGGGAAATCATGCCTGACAAATTTATTAGAATTCTTTGAGGAGGTAACAAGCAGGATAGATAAAGGGGAACCAGCAGATGTAATATATTTGGATTTCCAAAAAGCGTTTGTTAAGGTACCGTATAGAAGGCTACTTAATAAGATAAGAGCCCATGGTGTTGGGGATAGTATATTAGCTAACTAATAGAAGACAGAGAGTTGGAATAAGGGGGCCATTTTCAGGATGGCAACCTGTAACTAATGGAGTGTCGCAGGGATCAGTGCTGGGGCCTCAATTATTTACAAAATATATAAATGACTTAGATGAGGGAAGTGAATGTACTATAGCCAAATTTGCAGATGTTACAAACATAGGTGGGAAGGCAAGTGGTAAGGATGACACAAGGAGTCTACAAAGGGATATAGACAGGTTAAGTGAGTGGGCAAAGAAGTGGCAGGTGGAATATAATATGGGAAAGTGTGAGGTTATGCACTTTGGCAGGAAGTATAGAGGAGCTGAATATTATTTAAATGGAGAAAGACTGCAGAAAGCTGCAGCGCAGAGGGATTTGGGAGCCCCTGTGCATAAATCCCAAAAAGACAAGATACAAGTTCAATAGGTAATAGGGAAGACAAATGGACTGTTGGCTTTTATTTCAAAGGGAATGGAGTATAATAAATAGGGGAGTCTTGCTAAAACTATACAAGGTACTAGTTAGACCACACCTAGAACACTTTGTACAATTTTGGTCCCCTTACCTAAGGAAAAGTATGCTGACATTGGAGGCAGTCCAGAGAAGGTTCATGAGGTTGATCCCAGGTATGGAGGGATTTTCTTATGAGGTGAGATCGAGGCCTATATTCATTGGAGTTTAGAAGAATGAAAGACGACCTTATTGAAACATAAGATTCTTAGGGAGCTTGACAGGGTAGATGCTGAGATGTTATTTCCCCTTGAGGGAGAGTCTAGGACCAAAGGGCATAATCTCAGAGTAAGGAATCACCCATTTAAAACAGAGATGAGAAGGAATTTCTTCTCTCAGGGGTAGTTAATCTGTGGAATTCTTTACCACAGAGGGCTGTTGGGGCTGGGTCATTAATGATATTTAAGGCTGAGATAGACAGATTTTTAATCAGTAAGGGAATCAAGGGTTATGCAAAGGCAGAAAAGTGGAGTTGATGATTATCAGATTAGCCATGATCTCTACTCCTGCTCCTATGTCTTATGGTAAAGGAGGAAGGCCACAGAGACAGCTGAACGCATGATCCCAATGCTAATGACAAAGACGTTCGTGAGCCTACTGCACTTGTTGGAGGTTAGAGTGGAGGAGGAGACAGTTGAGGAGTTTAAGGTGATCATTTATAGTGAAGAATAGACGCCAGCCCTTATCTCTATTCCATGATCATCCTAGAAAGTAGAGAGCAGTTTTGCCAAGCAAGAGCAGGACCCGATAATACTTTGCGTATTCCAACCAGATCTGATGATGGTTGGCTAAATCAGTTATCCACATAACATTCAAGTCTACAACTCTTGGACTTAAGGGACTGGAGTTGAGCCCAATACCAGGGAAAGGAGCAGGGTAAGAAAGCGCAATAGGGGAAAGGGCATCAAAAGTAGAGGCGAGGATATGATTGAGTAGGCCAGTATCTGCAGAAACATCAAGGTGGATGGAGTGTGAAAGGCTATGCAGTTGGGAATTGAAAGTAGAGTTATAAGTGACTTGGGGGTTATTTATTTCCCAGGGACAAACACAGAGGAAGTGAGTTTGGGGGAGGGAAGGAGAATGTGGATGGAGAGTAAAAGAGGAAAATGATCTGAGAGGCAGAGACAGGAGAAATTATCATAGGGAAAAAAGAGATGGCAGAGACCTTGAACAAATATTTTGTGTCTGTCTTTACAATGGATCAATGAGTACTTTGTCTCCCTCAATGAGTACCTTGTCTCCAACTTCACTAAGGAGATGGATGATGCAAGCATTCTAGTTAAGGAGGAGTGTGAAATATGAGACACAATAAACATAGTGAGAGAGGAAGTACTGGAGCGACTGACATCCTTGGAGGTGGCTAAGTCACCAGGGCCAGATGGATTGTATCCCAGGCTGTTAAAGGAAGCCAGAGAGGAAATAGCAGATGCTCTGGGGATCGTTTTCCAATCCTCACTAGATACAGGCAAGATACCAGGGACTTGGAGGTCTGCAAATGTTTATTATTAAATTATTTTTAAAGGGTGCAAAGGATAGGCCAGAAAATTATAGGCCGGTCAGTCTGACTTCAGTGATGGACAAATTATTGGAATCAATTCTGAGAGACAGGATAAACTGTCACTTAGAAAGGCACAGGTTGATCAGGGACAGTCAGCATGGTTTAGTTAGGGGAAGATCGTGTCTTACAAAATTAATTGAATTTTTTGAGGAAGTAACAAGGAGGATTGATATGGGTATGGCAGAGGATGTTGTCTTCATGGATTTTAGCAAGGTATTTGACAAGGTCCCAAATGGCAAGTTGATCAGCAAATTGAGATCTTATGGGTTACAGGGGAAGGTGACAAGTTGGATCCAAAATTGACTCAGCAACAGGAAACAAAGGGTAATGGTCGATGGATGATTTTGCGGATGGAAAATGGTTTCCAGTGGTGTCCCACAGGGCTCAGTGTTGGGGCCCTTGCTATTTGTTGTACATACTAATGATCTGGACATAAATGTGGGAGGTGTGATTAGGAAATTTGCAGATGACACAAATATTGGCCGTGTACTTGATAGTGAACAGGACAGCTGTTGTCTCAGAATGACATCAATGGTTTGGTAGAGTGGGCAGAAAAGTGGCAAGTGGCACTCAATCCGGAAAAATGTGAGGTAATACATTTGGGGAGGGCAAACAAAGCAAGGGAATACGCCATAAATGGGAGGGTACTGAGAGGGGTTGAGGAAGTGAGAGACCCTGGAGTGTATGTCCACAGGTCCCTGAAGGTGGCAAGACAGCTGGATAAGGTGGTAAAGAAAGCACACACAATGCTTTCCTTTATTGGGCAAGGCATTGAATACAAAAGCAGGGATGTAATGATAGAACCGTATAAAACGCTGGTTAGGCCACAGCTGGAATTGTGTACACAGTTCTGGTCACCATGTTACAGGAAGGACATAATTGTTCTGGAGAGAGTACTGAGAAGATTTACAAGAATGCTGCCTCACCATGTTCATCCGCTGGCAAATTCACCCGCGTTTTTTTTAAACTTTAATTTTGTCCACACTTCCCCTGAAGACACTCCCTCAAATTTCCCCAGGTACGGTTCCTCAGATTTCTGGTAGCCCTCCCGCGTGACCACCCTTTATATGGAGCCTTGACAGTGTGTGCCAACAGATAATTTGGCAGAAGAAGATGAGAAATGTGAGTCTGCTCCACTCATCACTGGATGAGCTATTCACCAGAGGGCACTAGAGTTCTGAAAACCTTCACTATTTACCAGATTACAAGGAGGCTTGTAACCCGGATATTGCGTAAAAATCTAATAGAATTTACAGCATGCAGAGAGACCATTCACTCAATATCCATCGGTAAGCTTTAGACATTCTACAGCTGGAAGGTCTGGAGGGTGTTTTCGACACCAGAAATAATATTCTCATTTGATAAGCTATTTTTCTTATGTTTTATTTGTTTTAAAAAGGGTTTAACCACTGTTGGTTAATCTGATTTTTGACCAATGGCAATTTTTTATCATTGCAAGACATTTTTTGCTGAATGTGCCCTTGTGAAGTGCATTGTATTGTTACCAACAGCACATAAACGCGAGTAGCTTTTGTCACTGGAGCAGAAACAGCCCACAAAATGGTGACTGGCAAAGTAGAGATCACAATCAAAACTAACAAGCCCCAGGCATAACTTAGCAACCAGTCTTGACTAGTGTATAACAAGTACTGAGTAAACAGTAATTCAGCTCAAAGAAGATCAAAGTGTGATTAATTAATGAAGAATGCATGAGAAACGTCTTTATCAAGAGAGTGGTTAGTGTGTGGAACTCACGACCATGGGGCAGTGGTTGAGATGAATGGCATGGATGCATTTAAAGGGAAGCCAGATAAACACATGAAGGAGAAAGCGATGGGGATGTGGTAATATGTTGAGATGAAATAATGTGGGAGGAACCTCCTATAGAACATAAACACTAACCTCAGTGATTTCCACCCTCCATCTCAATTCTTTGTGCTCCCTCTCCCCTGGGTTCACAGCCATCTTATCCTCCCTCAGCCTCTCCCTTACGTAAACTCCCCAATCCGTGTTTACAGCCACCCCATGACCTTGGTCACATGGTCCAGCTGCTCCCATTGTATAAATCATAGGTAAGGACATTTCCGATCACTTCTTTGTATCACTCTTCACACACATTCCCTACCCCATGTCACTCCGCCCTTCCCCTACCCTCCCAATCTCATCTCTTTCTATGACTATTACTGGGCAAAAAAACTCTCTCCCAATTCACTTACCACTGCACTTTCAAATCCAGCTCTAACCTTTCACCATCATGACATTCATGACATTTCTGCAGCTCCCAATCTGCTCAAACGTACCCACCATGTGAAACCATGAATTTCTCTCTCTCACGCTGGCCATTCCCCCGATATGAGCCACATCTCCACTCCCTTAAGTCCAAAGGATGCAGACTTGAACAGATGTGACTGTCAACTGGTTCAACCATACAATGCCAGATCTGGTTGAACCACATAAAGTCCTGTTCTCAACAACTATCACTGCTCTCTATAGAGGGATCATCCTGGAATGTGAAGAAAACCCCAGCTTTGCCATCTGAAAGCCCTTAGCCCATCTCCTTCCACCATCATTTCCAATGACTGCAAGGAGCATTTTGTCATAAAAATTAGGCCATCTGATTCGCTCCCTGTGCTGCTTCCTTCCTTTCCCTAGTCCACTGGACCAAACCTCTTCGAAAGATCCTCCCTGCCCTAGTCCTGCATTCTCAATTTTCTCTAGTTTCGCTACAATGTCCCCGCTTGCCCTCTCTGAGCTCATCTTCTCCACAATACATCCTGCTCTGTCCGCCTTTTTTGCACTAAACTGCTGACCATCCACCATCCCCTGCTGGTTTTCCTGTCAGCCGATATTGTCAACATTCTCTCTCTTCCAATGCTGTGCACCGCCCCTTTAAATCTGCTATCATCACCCCTCTCCTCAAAAAAATGACCCCAAGGTCTTTGAAAACTACCACCTCAGCTCCAACCTCCCTTTCCTCTTCAAAATTCTTGAACTGTTGTCGCCTCCCAGATCTCTGCCCATCCATTCTGAAACTCCATGTTAGAATCATTCCAACCAGACTCCCCCCCACTCACCCAACCCCCTCCCCCCACCCCCCACCCCCCCCCCCCAACACCCCCACTCCCCTCACACTTGCCACAGTGCTGAAATGGTTCTTATCAAAGTCACATTTGACAACCCATTTGATTATGGTAAAGGTAAGCTATCCCTCCTTGTTGTTCTTGACTTGTCTGCAGCTTTTGACAGGTTATCACTTGCAATGGCTTCTCTTTATCCTCCTGCAACATTGTCTCTGGCTTCCACCAAAGATCCCTCCTATTTCTCACCTACACCCTGCCCCTTGGCAACACCGCTCAAAAATACAGCATCAGTTTCCACATGTACACTGATAAGACCCAGCTCTAACTGACTGCCACCATGCTCAACCTCCCCACAGTCTCTAAATTATCAGACTGCTTATTTGACATCCAGGGGTTGTGTAGCAATCTGATGAGTAATATACCTTTAAGACGAATGTTGTAATGGAAGATCACATGATCGTGATATCCAATAGCAGTGTAGCATGGGGTACCTCTGTAGTCAGTAGTCTTGAGTTAGATAAAAAAAAAACTGCGGATGCTGGAAATCCAAAACAAAAACAAAAACAGAATTACCTGGAAAAACTCAGCAGGTCTGGCAGCATCGGCGGAGAAGAAAAGAGTTGACGTTTCGAGTCCTCATGACCCTTCGACAGAACTTGAGTTCGAGTCCAAGAAAGAGTTGAAATATAAGCTGGTTTAAGGTGTGTGTGTGGGGGGCGGAGAGAGAGAGAGAGAGAGAGGTGGAGTGGGGGTGTGGTTGTAGGGACAAACAAGCAGTGATAGAAGCAGATCATCAAAAGATGTCAACAACAATAGTACAAAAGAACACATAGGTGTTAAAGTTAAAGTTGGTGATATTATCTAAACGAATGTGCTAATTAAGAATGGATGGTAGGGCACTCAAGGTATAGCTCTAGTGGGGGTGGGGAGAGCATAAAAGATGTTTTTTTTTATAATAGAAATAGGTGGGAAAAGGAAAATCTATATAATTTATTGAAAAAAAAAGAAAAGGAAGGGGGAAACAGAAAGGGGGTGGGGATGGGGGAGGGAGCTCATGACCTAAAGTTGTTGAATTCAATATTCGGTCCGGATGGCTGTAAAGTGCCTAGTCGGAAGATGAGGTATTGTTCCTCCAGTTTGCGTTGGGCTTCACTGGAACAATGCAACAAGCCAAGGACAGACATGTGGGCAAGAGAGCAGGGTGGAGTGTTAAAATGGCAAGCGACAGGGAGGTTTGGGTCATTCTTGCAGACAGACCACAGGTGTTTTGCAAAGCGGTCGTCCAGTTTACGTTTGGTCTCTCCAATGTAGAGGAGACCACATTGGGAGCAACGAATGCAGTAGACTAAGTTGGGGGAAATGCAAGTGAAATGCTGCTTCATTTGAAAGGAGTGTTTGGGTCCTTGGACGGTGAGGAGAGAGGAAGTGAAGGGGCAGGTGTTGCATCTTTTGTGTGGGCATGGGGTGGTGCCATAGGAGGGGGTTGAGGAGTAGGGGGTGATGGAGGAGTGGACCAGGGTGTCCCGGAGGGAGGGATCCCTACGGAATGCCGATAGGGGGGGTGAAGGGAAGATGTGTTTGGTGGTGGCATCATGCTGGAGTTGGCGGAAATGGCGGAGGATGATCCTTTGAATGCGGAGGCTGGTGGGGTGATAAGTGAGGACAAGGGGGACCCTATCATGTTTCTGGGAGGGAGGAGAAGGCGTGAGGGCGGATGGGCGGGAGATGGGCCGGACACGGTTGAGGGCCCTGTCAACGACCGTGGGTGGAAAACCTCGGTTAAGGAAGAAGGAGGACACGTCAGAGGAACTGTTTTTGAAGGTAGCATCATCGGAACAGATGCGACGCATTGGAGAGACCAAATGTAAACTGGGCGACCGCTTTGCAGAACACCTGCGGTCTGTCCGCAAGAATGACCCAAACCTCCCTGTCGCTTGCCATTTTAACACTCCACCCTGCTCTCTTGCCCACATGTCTGTCCTTGACTTGTTGCATTGTTCCAGTGAAGCCCAATGCAAACTGGAGGAACAACACCTCATCTTCCGACTAGGCACTTTGCAACCATCCGGACTGAATATTGAATTCAACAACTTTAGGTCGTGAGCTCCCTCCCCCATCCCCACCCCCTTTCTGTTTCCCCCTTCCTTTTCTTTTTTTTTCCAATAAATTATATAGATTTTCCTTTTCCCACCTATTTCCATTATAAAAAAAAACATCTTTTATGCTCTCCCCACCCCCACTAGAGCTATACCTTGAGTGCCCTACCATCCATTCTTAATTAGCACATTCGTTTAGATAATATCACCAACTTTAACTTTAACACCTATGTGTTCTTTTGTACTATTGTTGTTGACATCTTTTGATGATCTGCTTCTATCACTGCTTGTTTATCCCTACAACCATACCCCCACTCCACCTCTCTCTCTCTCTCTCTCTCTCTCTCTCTCCGCCCCCCACACACACCTTAAACCAGCTTATATTTCAACTCTTTCTTGGACTCGAACTCAAGTTCTGTCGAAGAGTCATGAGGACCCGAAACGTCAACTCTTTTCTTCTCCGCCGATGCTGCCAGATCTGCTGAGTTTTTCCAGGTAATTCTGTTTTTGTTTTAGTCTTGAGTTAGAGTCCGAAGTGAAAAGACAGGGTCATGGTTCTAAGTACATAAGTGTAGCTGCTGAGTTCCTTTTGTAAATAAACAAAGTGTGTTTCTTCTAAGAATGATCCACTGACCTTCCCTGTCTTGTTACCAACTCAGTCACCCCAAAACAAGCATGCAGTCCGGATCCTTTAGCCCCAACAAACCTGGGTACGGGATCCAACAAACTGGTGATGAGAGTAAAAAGCAAGAAAAGAAACAACAGGTCGAGAAAAAGCAAGAAAGAACGAAGGAAATCAAAAGAATCGAAATTGGGCCGTGCCTCGCACATAGTTGCGAGTAAAGAAACATTTCCGTCCTGATTGTTGAAGCAATCCCCTCAGAGTATGCTGTAATTTGGACCTCTCAATCCAGCCTCGGACAATTGGCCTCAGTATGTTGAACGCCTCGCGTTCTTCTTCCAGGCAAATGACATTGCCGGGGAGGAGAAGAAGCACGTGATCCTCTTATCCACGTGTGGGAGTAAGACATATGGATTAATTCGGAATTTGTAGGCATCTAGTGCCCCAAATTGGAAAAGTTTTGATGACTTAGTGAACCTTGTAAAAAATCATTACCAGCCAAAGCCCTCAGTGATGATGCAATGGTTTAAATTTAACTTGAGGAATAGAGCCGTGGGGGAGACAGTTGCTTGTTATGTGGCAAGTCTGAAATAATTAACAAAATATTGCGAGTTTGGTACATCTATCAATGGTATGCTTAGAGATTGTTTGGTATGTGGTATAAATGAAGATGTGATTCCGAAGAGATTATTATTTGAAACAAATTTGAATTTTCAAAAGACATTGGAAATTGTTCTGGCAATGGAAGGTGCAGTGCAGGACTCGAAAGCCAAACCCCTTGTAAAATGGCACAGTTCTCCATGTTGGGCGGGGAGCTTTGGCCAAAAAGAATGCGAAAGCACAAGGCTTTGCTCAGAATCGGGAAGCAGCCACCACTGGCAGACAAATTAAAAGAGATACCTTAGCAGCTAAAACATGGCATAATGGTAACAGAAGTGGAAGCAGAAAACCTTGTAATGAGCCACAGTTTAAAACAATCAGATGGTTTTTTTTCTGTCAATGAAACGGACACCTCATGAGATATTGTAAAGATTGAATCAGGAAGACTTTCAAACAAAAGCAAAAACCCAATGAGATCTAAAGCGTTGAAAAGCCTGAAGTAATAGATTCAGATGATTATTCGTTGTCTAACTTAAAGGTAGGAAGAACAGAACCTATCTGTGTAACCATGAGAGTGAATGAGAGTCCTATCAGAATGGAAGTGGATACAGGAGCTTCCACTACGGTGATAGGTGAGCATACTTTTAAAAACCTGATTCATGGGGAGCGCAAACTAAATTTAGAAGAAACAGATGCTAAATTGAAAATTCACATGGGAGAAGACATACAAGTCAAGGGCATAAGTAAAGTCACAGTGCACTACGGAGGTCAAACTGTGAGATTACCCTTGATGGTGGTAGCAGGCGGAAGTCCAAGCATACTAGGATGAAACTGGCTGAGGGAAATCAACCTTGATTTGCCACAGAGATTCCAAAAGAAAAATGAAACCTGCCGAAAGACCTTCACACACGACCAGTTTCCCTCCTGTCTAAGTATGTACCTCTGGAAAAGTATGAAGAGAAACAAAAAGAGTTCTGCACTTCTCTAAATAAAGTGAAGAGTTGGCAGAGAAGACATGACAATGCTTGATTTTCCAGGGGACAGTATGCTAATGCAAAAAAGAGATGGAAAAGCTGAAAAATCAGCTACGTGAAGCCAAAGAGGCTTTTGAAGGCAAAAATCGCAGAATTTTCTAAGAAGCAAACAGATGATGAAATCCTGGAAAGCTCAACCATTAAATTCACTCAAGCCGAGCTTACATCTGAGATTAGGCTGGCCAATATGGAAGTCGAAAGGAAGGTCGAGAATAAAGTCAGTGTCACAAAGAAGAATGCCCGTCAAAAGAAGACATAGAAACACAATTAATACCATTTTTCTTGGCAGCTTATGAGTACACTTTCATTCATAGACCTTGAAGTCAAATTGCAAATGCTGGTGCATTTAATTGTTTGCCCATGCAAATAAACGATGAGAATGTTCCAATTCCTCAAGAATTCATTCTACTATTGAGCTTCCTGGATTCATCACCGATATGTGCTAGAAAGATTAGAGATTGGACAAGAGGAGACCCAGTCTTCTCCAGAGTACAAGAACAAGTTCTTCACGGTTGGTCACAGAACAGAGATCTGATGAAATGAAACTGTATTTTCAGGGAAGATACAAAATAACCAGCCAGAAAGGTATCTTATTGTGGGGAATACGAGTGATTGTTCCTCCAAAAGGACGAAAGGCATTGTTGTCTGAACTTCACAGTGCACATCCAGGAATTTCCCAAATGAAGGCAATAGCACACAGCTATCTATGGTGCTGTGGGATGGATGGAGCATTAGAGAACTTAGTGAAAAGTTGTATGCAGTGTGAGCAAGTGCAAAAGTTACCTTCAGCTGCTCCATTACACCTTTGGGAGTGGCCATGATGGCCATGGGTGCTTTTGGGCTATATGGGACCTTTTATGGGAACAATGTTTCTATTTATCGTCAATGCTCACTCAAAATGGATGGACATGTATGAAGTGAAGTCGCCAACATCTTCTTCTGCTACAATTAACAAGCTATGTCAAAGTTTTGCAATCAGTGGACTACAGAAATGGTCGTATCAGACAATGGAATGATATTATGAGTGCTGAGTTTCACCAATTTATCAGCCTCAGTGGTATTACTCATGTAAAAACTTCAACGTGCCACCCTTCTTCAAATGGACTGGATGAGAGAGTGGTCCAGACGTTCAAATCTGGTATGAAGAAATTGTTTGGAGGCTCAATAACAAATAAATTAGCACGTTTTATTTTCCATTTTAGGACCACCCCTCATATAACAACAGGTGTCACACCTGTGGAATTGTTGATGGAGCGCCATCTCTGATCGAGATTGAGCCTAATTATGCCAACTTGCGGGGGAAGGTGGAAAGAAGGGTCAGGGAAGTCAGAAAATGGGACACAGCTGGTGCAGTCATGACAGGACGTTTAAGGTAGGAGAGAAGGTATATGTGAAGAATTTTAGAGAAGGACCAACATGGTTGTTTGGTGAAATAAGCATAATAACTGCATCTCTTTCCCACCAGGAGAAAGTGGAAGATCAAGTCATATGGAGACATGTGGATCATATAAGAAAAGGAGAAACAAAATACCCAGAAATGATTCCACCAGTGTTTGTGACTGAGTCAATGTCTCCTGTTGAAAGAACTCAACTGAGTATAGTTGTGTCTGAAGGGTCGATTGTACTTGAAAGAGTTGAGGAAATAGATTTGCAGGTACCTACTAAGAACCTGATGCTCAGACAACCACAGTGAGGGAGGTTCCAGATAAAATGTCAGAAGCTGTAGAGCTGAGAAGTTCTACACGCATAAGGAAACCCCCAGAAAGACTGACTTAAAGTACTCAACTGTGTGAAGAGTTTGATATTTTGAGAAAAATTGTAAATTGTATTTCTGAGTAAAGGGGAAGGGATGTAGTAATCTGATGTCTAATATAACTTAAAGATGAATGTTGCAATGGAATATCACATGACCTTGGTATCCAACAGCAGAGCAGCGTGGGCTACCTCTGTAGTCAGTGGTCTTGAGTTAGAGTCTCAAGTGCAAAGATAGAGTTTTGAGTTGTAAGCACAAAAAATGTAGCTGATGAGTTCCTTTTGTAAATAAATAGAATGTGTTTCTTTCTAAGAATGATCTACTGATCTTCTCTGTCTATACTACCAACTCGGTCACCCCAAAACAAGCGTGCAACCTGGATCCTTTCGCCCCAACAAACCAGGGTACAGGATCCAAGCTAAAAGCAAAATACTGCGGATGCCGGAAATCTGAAACAAAACAAAAATAGCTGGAAAAACTCAGCAGGTCTGACAGCATCTGCGGAGAGGAACACAGTTGAAGTTTCGAGTCTGTATGACTCTTCATCAGAACTAAGGAAATAGAGAAATGAGGTGAAATATAAGCTGGTTGAAGGAGAGTGGGACAGGTGGAGCTGGATAGAGGGCCAGTGATAGGTGGAGGCAAAGGAGAGATTGCCAAAGATGTCATTGACAAAAGGACAAAGGGGTGTTGACGGTGGTGATATTATCTAAGGAATTTGCTAATGGGCACATTAAACATCATGAACTCTCTCCTCCATCCCCACCCCCTTTCCGATCCCCATTTTTCCAATAATTTATAATTTAAAAAATAAATATTTTTCTTTTCCCACCTATTTTTAAATTAATTTCGATCTATTGTTTTATCTCCACCTTTTAGCCCATTTCGATCCCTTCCCCTCACCCCACCCCCACAGGGCCATCTGCCACTTGCTTGTCCTGCTTGCTACCCTTAACGTCCCCATTATCACATTCCTTAGATGATATCACCATCGTCAACACCCCTTTGTCCTTTTGTCTATGACATCTTTGGCAATCTTTTCTTTGCCTCCACCTATCACTGGCCCTCTATCCAGCTCCACCTGTCCTACCCCCCTTCAACCAGCTTACATTTCACCTCATTTCTCTATTTCCTTAGTTCTGATGAAGAGTCACGCAGACTCGAAACGTCAACTGTGTTCCTCTCCGCAGATGCTGCTGAGTTTTTCCAGCTATTTTTGTTTTGGTACAGGATCCAACAGGTTATTTAGCCCAGTTTGCTAGATGGCTAGCGTGTGGTTCAGAATAATGCCAACAGTGTGGGTTTGATTCCTGTTCTGGCTGAGGCAGACTTGGGTCCAGCTTCCTTACCCCGCCCTGAGAGAGGGCACACCACCACTGACAAAAAACTGCTAAGAAAACAGCTCAGAATGGGACATCAGCAGACAATGAGTCAAGGACCTGTCAGCAGCAGGGCACACATGGAATAGAATGGAATCCAACGCCCACTCCAGGATAATTGAAAATATTCTCCAATTAAATCCAGGGAAGATTGATGTCATTGCCTTGGCCCCATTGCCAACGCTCCTCCTTTAACATCAGTTCCATATGTCTCTCAGGCAACTATCTGAGGCTGAATTTGCAAGTCTGGTGACATTTTTAATCCCGGGATTTTCCAGTCACATATCTGCTCCATCACTAAGACTGTTTGTTTCCATTTCTGTAACATTGCCCAACTCCACCCCTGTCTCATCACACCTGCTACTGAACACCTCATCCACACCTTTGTTACCTCAAGTGACTAGTCCTGGCCAGCCTCCCACTCCTGTCCTCCATAAACTTGAAGTCATCCAAAACTCTGCTGCCCATGTGTTAACTCAAACAAAGTCCCACTCACCCATCACCCCTGTGCCAGTTAAGTAACAACTTGATTTTAAAATACACATTCTTGTCTTCAGAAACCTCTATGGCCTCACCTCTCCCTATCAGTGTAATCTCTTCCGACCCTACAAATCTCCGAGGTATCTACGCTCATCTAATTCTGGTCTCTTGAGCATCACTGATTTGAATTGCTCCATCAGCCTTCAGCCAGTGAGGCCCTATAAGCTCTGGCATTCCTCCTTGAATCTCTCCGTCTTTCTTGCTCTCTTATCTCCTTCATAATGCTCCTTAAAGCCTTCCTCATTACCCTGGTTTTCGATCATCTGCCCTCATGTCACCTTCTGAGGCTCAGTGTCAAATTTTATTCTTTAATGCTCCTGTAAAATGCCACGGGACATTTTAACATGTTAAAGGAGCCATATAAATGCAAAATGTTGTTGTTTCCCACCTTTTTATTTTTTCCATGATGTTCTGAAACTCTTCTTTTTAATAGTATGCATTTATTCTGCACTCTCCTTTCTACAAATAGCTTGCATCTCTTTCTGGCCCCCACCTACTCTTGCTTCCTGCACTTTGAACTTTCTTGAACTCTCTGCTCCTAAATTCCTTTATGGACTTTAGGCCCTTCATGTCATTCTTAGAGATGTGGGGCATTACTGGTAAAGCCAGCATTTGTTACCCCTGAATTGACACAACTGAGTGGCTTAGAGGGCAGTTAAGAATCAAACACATTACTCTGCGTCTGGACTCATATGGAGGCCAAATTGGCAGATTTCTTTCTCTGTGCATTAGTGAACCTTTCAGTGGGTCTTCATGACAATTGATGATAGTTTCATGGTCACCATTATTGAGACTGGCTTTCAATCCCTATTTTTAAAAAAATAATTGATTTTAAGCTCCACCAGCTGCCACAGTGAGATTTGAACTCATGCCCCCAGTGTATTGGTTTGGAACTCTATGTTACTAGTCCAGTGACATTACCACTGCACACTGTCTCCCCTTTTCATAGACCAGTGAATGCCCAATCCACCCAACCACCATATTTTTTTCTAGTCTTTATAAAATGTCACTCAACTTAAGGACCTGGGAGGCAACAAAGCCTCTGGGACTCTCAGTGCAATTCTGGGATGATTCTGCTCTAAGTGTGGTAGCTGGCGGGATAAAGGACATTTTACCCACTGACAGCAATGGTGGGTTTTCGCATCATATCATCCCAATCCCGCCTCATTAATCACACGTTCTTAGGAAACTCGCCGTTTCACTGGCAGGCGGCCTTCATTTCGCCCGCCATGCCATCACCTTGTCGCTTCCTCACGCTGGGCGCCATATTTAAAGTGCAGCCACATGCACACTTCTCATTGCTTCCAGCCCATGACTGCTGCACAGAAGGCGTGGTCCCATAAGGCAAGAAGACTGCAGCACCTGATCAGTGACCATCCCTGCTATGCCTTCTGGACACAGTTGGAGCCCACCGCGATGTCCTCTACCCTTGCTCTGGCTGCAGGAGACCCATCAGTGTCACCACCCTGGCTTGGGAGGTGGTGGGAGTGGTGGTCAGTGCCAACACTGCATACAGGTTGGCCATCCAGTGCAGAAAGAGGATGAATGATCTCATCCATGATAAGGCAACCATCTCATTGCTCTAAACTCACACACGCAGAAGGCCATCACACATTCACTGCCAGCTCAAGGGACATCACCACTCAATCTCTCACGCACACTCTCACATCTCCATCAGGCTTCATCTCCTCTGGAGGCTGCCCCCTCAGCCCTCAACATCTTGAGGCTACTTGCACAGTCAACATGTGTCCCCACACACACCCTGGGATAGCCCCCTTCACCAGTAACTCCCCCGCCCTGCAGCCTCTTCCCTTGCCTGAGGCCACTTCATCCCCTTCCTCAAGCAAGCCATAGCCCTGCAGCCATTGGAAAGCTACCCCCGCCTTACGGATGGTCTCGTAAGTAGAGACTTGCCTGTGAGGCCCCTCTAAGAGTGACGTGGTGCTGTCTGTGAAGCCTGGTGCTGATGAGCATGGGTGCTGCCTGTACCAAAATAGACAAACAAGCCTCAAAGTCCCAAGCAAAGTGTAGCTCGCCAGCTGAATGTCGCTTATGTTCAGTTGTGAAACATGTCAGCATGCAATCACGCCAACGTGCCTGAATATTCAGCATGGTGGGATGATTCTGGTAAGCAAGGCTTATAATAATGATATGCAGATGTATTACAATGAAGTTCCCAATGTCTGGTGGGGGGAAACAGCGCCCACCTTTGATGGGTGGAGAGGACGATTACAAGCTGGTTTCACGATGTTGTGAAACCGATTTTTGGCCTTCCCTCCATATTGTCCGCTCGCACCCGCCATGTCGCCCGACGCCAGCAGGCACAGAAAATTCTGCCATCAGCCTGGAGTATAAAAGTTTTCACTAGATTTTGCTGGATTTTTAAATGCAATTTGCCACAAATCATTGGTTTATAAAATAGTGTGCTGCCCACAAAACTGACCATACCCCCAGATCAAAATAGTCACAGTGACGAATTTCTGCTAACTACCCATTTTTGCAAACCTTCAAGGCAATTCTTAAAAATAAGCATTTTTTGGGGTGCACAGACATTAAAGGTACTTTTATCTTTTTTGAATTTATTCAACAAATGGCTACAACACACAAATGCAATTTGTCAATAGTTCTTTTTTAATCCTTTTAAAATCAGGTTACATATAAGCGGTGTACCAGGTGGATTAAATTTAATTATTAATTATTTTTGTGATGGGTCCATTCTCAGCTATATTAGTAAAACTGCACCAGGTTACTGCTCATATTTTTAATGCAATTTTTTAAATAAAGAATGGCGTTCCAAACCACTGCCCAGTTGAACGAATTAATGGTAAATTTTACATTTGGTGGAATATATATTTGTTTGAGTAGAAAGTTGAGCAAAAAGCACTTGGTTAAACTTGCAAAATTTAAGCTAAATTGGCCCCCAGATTGGCAACCCTGCATAAAGTAAGAACTCTTGACCATAACGTCCACTACTCTATCAAGTCTCTTATTACTTGCGCATTTCTCACTGAATTTCTAATCTCCCTTCCTTCAGCTATCTCATGTTTTTTTAGTGCCTTGTAATCCATTTGATGGTCTTGTCTGGACTCATGACTTTCCCCATGGATGGACAGTGCTGCAAACTTATTGGTGAGGATAATATCTCCTGGGCATTCCTGCTCCTCTTGCCTTTCCCTGCAGGGCCCCTTGGATAGTCACCACTTCTTCGTCTACCAAAGCCAGCTCTCCATCTGTTAGTAAGATGACCACTCTTTCAAACTCAAATTCCAAAGCCTTCTCTCTTTCTCTAACCTGCCAGATTTTCTTCTACTCCACCACAGTTTCTGAGATCTTGAACTCAAGTAACTTCAGTTGGTTACATTTCCTGCAGATGCGATGGTTTAAGTTATCTCTAAGTTTTCACATCCTGCAGGAACCCACAAATCTCTGTCCTTTACTGTGCTACTAAACATCAATTAATTTTTCATTTAAATTCTTTATCTACCTAAATTTCCATTAGCCTACTTTTGGTCCTCCTTGCCCCTCTGCTGTGAATACTAAATTTCGATTTTGGAAGTATCGTCCTCACTCTCTATATGTTGGGTTGCACACTCAAGCTGCTGTGTTGTCACTCCTAACGCCACATTTGGTCAGGAACCAGTTTCAATTATCAATCAACCCAAATACAGAACAGAATTATAGAATGGTTACAGCACAGGAGGAGGACTTTTGACACATCGGATGAAGTTTTCCATGCCGGCTGATGTCGGTCATGCTCGGGGGTGTGAACGGACAACACGGCGAGGAAGGCCAGAGGTCAGTTTCACGATGTTGTGAAACCAGTTTGCAATCGTCCGCTCTGCCTGTCGATGGTGGGCCGCGTTTCCTGTCGTCGGACGTAGGGCAACTCATTGTAACACATCTGCATATCTAGAGAAGGCCACCCCTCTTGCTCATCCACCCACATCGGCGTGACTGCGCGCTGATGTCTTTTGCGGCAGCACACACAAGGCGTGCACTTGGCAGGCTGCGCTTTTTGAGGGGAACTCGGAGGTGAGTGCGCAGTAACGTTTCACAGTGCTTGTGAAGGTCGCCTGTTGGACTTCAAGGTTGAGGTGTGTTGGGGGTGGGCAAGAGCTGCCCTGCAGTTGAGGTGCGTTGGGGGGTGTGGGGTGGGGGGAGGGCTGCCCTGTGATTGATGATACTGCACAAGCATTTGTGGCACTGGGGGAAGGGAAGCGACCACACATTATGGAAACATTGTATAAAGTGACCATTTCTCAGCAGCTGAGACAGTTCAGGCACAGCCACGTTTTCATACGTGGATTCAGGCCTGTTGTTTATCTGCCCTCTCAAGCAATGCAGAGGCATGAAAGTGCCACCAAGTGCTCCAGAGCTTTTTACTCCTCAGGCACAGACTGCAAACTGATGGACGTTTTAGTGGACTGCAGAACAGTTGGATGACTGGGCAAATTGTACAATCTTCTTGCTAAAGCTGGCCATGGAACAGTCACTGGTGGAGGCGCTCACATCCCCTTGTAATATCATCATTTAGCTTTGGACCAGTCTCCCCCATGTTCAGGCTAACAGTGCAGTCTTGCACTGTGCGTTAGGAGAATGCCTGCATCTGAGCTGAGAGCACAGCATGCAGTCCAGTGGGCAAAGCTGCCGCCAATTTGTCAGTGGAATGGGACGGAGGTGGGTGGGCTTTCTGGAAGCCATGCAGTTCACTAAATTCTGGCCGTCCAAGTGGTGGCCAGCACCCTCCAGGATGCATGAAGGGGCATTCAGCCTTAACCAAGAGAGGTTAATCAAGCTAACCCACACGTCTCTATCTTTCCTCTAGCAGAACAAGTATATCAGGAGCACAGAGCCTGGTGAACTAGCTGTATACCTTGTGGCATACAGAGAGAGAAGACGACAGAGAAGTGGGTCACAGAGACGCCTGGCTGCGCAGAGAGAGGAGCAGAACCCTGAGGAGGAAGGGGGGCTGAAACGCCACAGCCCCTAGTCACACCCAGGGTCTATAGACGCCACCTTTCATTTCTGCAGATGACCGAGACTATGCATGTCTAGGGAACTGGTTGGTCACATCTGCCAACTACTACAGGATTGGTGCCATGGGGACATGGAGAGCATCCACTGCCAGTGGCCGTGAAAGTGAGAGCGGCGCTCAATTTCTACGCCTGTGGCTACTTTCCGGGCTCCACAGGTGACCTCTGTGGGATTTCACAAGCCTCCACCCACAAATCCATCCATGATGTCATGGATGCCCATCATTGCGAGGGCACACAACTTTGTGCATTTTGCCTGGGACCAGGGTAGCCAGGATTCAAGAGCGATTGGATTTGCCTAGATCTTGAGTTTCCCACAGGCGCAGGGTGCCATCAACTGCACTCACGTGGCGCTCAGATCTCTGGAGCAACACATAGTCAACTATGTCAACCACAAGGGCTTCCATTCATTGAATGCGCAACTGATGTGCAACAACCACAAATGCATCCTGCAGGTCTGCGCATGGTTTCCAGGGACACTCCACGTTCTCAGACTCCAATGTTCTCAGATAGTCACAGATCCTTGATGTCTTCCAGGGTCCACAGAGGCTGCAGGGATGGCTTCTCAGGGAGAAAGGCTACCCACAGAGGCCGTGGCTGATGACATCCGTGCAGTGGCCTCAGATTGTAGCAGAGCGACGCCATAATGAGGCTCATGCTGTAGCTCGCAACTTGGTGGAGCAAACCATTGGGTTGCTGAAAATGGGGTTCCAGTGTCTGTGCCGGTCTGGTGGAGCCTTGCAATACAGTCCACAGAGGGTGTCACACATTGTCATTGCCTGCTGCACCCTTTACAACCTGGTGCGGCAACGTTGGGAGGAGCTGGCTGAGGAGGAGATGGAGGGGCTGGATGTCTCCTCTGATGAGGAGGATACCACTGTGGATGAGTGTGAAGAGGTCCTTGAAGGTGACGATGATGACAATGAGGCCCTTGCACTGGCCAGATGAGGCAGGCGTGCTCGGGAAGCTCTCCTAGCTGCTAGGAGATGTGGAGGATGATTACGACATGCAGTGAGGAGTCTCCTTAGATTCTCACATTGTATCTATGAACATTTAACTCCAGTCTGGCTTACGATGGTACGCATACCCGCTGTGAGAATGCTTCTGTCATGGAGATGCAGTGGAGGCCCTAATAGTCACTCAATTGCAGGAGGAAGATGACGACATGTAGTGAGGACACTCCATCGATCTTCACATAGCCTCTGAGAATGTCTGACTCCTGTCTGGCCGAGGGAGCTTGCCTGTGCTCTATCATCAGGATCACATCATGCAGACGCAGCCATGAAACTTTAAAAACATCTTCTCCTTTGTCTGTCTTCAGCACCTGAGCCCTTCAGGAGCACAGTGTCACTGGTCACAGATGCTGAAGAGATAGGGGCCAAACACACCTTAAAGATGATGAGAGCAGTCAGAGAGAATGACGGAACCCAGTGACGCCTGCCCACGATATTCTGCCAGCAATGACAAGCACCATCGAGGTGCAGGCATCACTAATATGTCCAGGGAGTTTGAGGCTGGACCATCACTGTGGTCTGAAGGGTGCGCAAAGCACAGGGAAGTGGCCCTGGACTGAGACACCTGCCTTCATCTTGTGCAGAAATGTTTCACACCTGAGTGACAAGAACACTGGTCATCAGAACAAGGAGCCCTAGGCAGTGAGACATTGTTGAGAGTTTATTTACAATAGTGAACATTTTGTACACGTGGTTACACCTGTGCCCAGGTTGTGCAACTACATCTTTTTAACCTTCCTAACCTTATTGCTATGTCTTGGTGCTCCCCGGACATCCATAATGGAGGTGGAGGCAGCCTGCTGGCTGCTACGCCCTGTCTGTGATGACCTTGGTGGGCATCCTCTGGAGGGCTGAGACCTGGAGGGCCCTGGCTGCTTTCAGGGCCCTGCTGTGTGGCAGCGGCATCCTCCTTGGCCTGTGGAGCTGGAGCTGCTGGGGTCACAGGAAGAGAGGATTCAGATAGGCTGCGCACTCCTGGAGTCGTCTGGGTTGATGGCTCCAGGGTTTACACCTGCAAATGGTCCTCCCTGTGTGTGTCCAAGGGCCCCTGGCTGACCCCTTTAGGGGAAGGAGAAGCTGTAGTGAGATCGAGCTGTCCTTCTCCCCTCTCACACACACGCTGTTGGAGGCCAACTATGGTGTCAGCGCTGGAGTTCAGCCCAGTCAGCAATGCAGGAGTGACGTCCTGGACCAAGGTCTCCATAGTGGCTGCCATCTGACCAGTGTTGACCATAGTGCATTGGTATGCTGATGCTATAACCTCAGCCTGAAGGTGGACAGACTCCTTCATTGTGCCTTGCAATCTGAGGAGTGCAGTGGACATCCCTTCCTGATGGTCCCAAGTTTGCCTTTGCAGCCCCAGCAACTGTGACATGACCAAGTCCAGAGGCTCGTCATCTGACTCGGACTCAGCAAATTCCTGGATTCCAACAGTCCTTCGATTGCTGAGGACCTGGGAAGTCTCTGCTGTAGCCTGCTGTGGATCAGAAAGTGCTATGTGCTCATCAGATTGTCATCCCGAGGCTACTGTAAAGCTAATTCCCACAAAGGTGTGTGTCTCTGCACTGGTGGAGGCTGTAGGTGAGCGTTGTGATGGGACTTCAAGGAAGGTGCCTTCAGATTCCTCTTCAGAGATTTTTTCGGGGCTTGATTGGAGGCCCTGGGTCCTGGACTCTGTCGGCTGTTTCCCAGATGTGCCTGCGAAAGCGAGGAGAGGTAATTAGTGCATGGCAGTGACCTGTGAAACAGGACACATCACTCACAGCATGGTTGTCTGATGGATGTTGCACTGCTGGATCCTCACATGGTAGAGCACTGCTGACCTCACCTTCAGCACAGGAATGGTCCAGATCCTCACCGGCCAGCTGGATGGCTCTGTTTACAAAGTCCGTGAGGACCCTGATTTCAGGCATTCCTCTATCAGTGTGTGACCTCTCCTTGTTGTTGAATGCCAGATTGTCCTGCACAAATAGATATAGAAAGAGTGTAAGCAGGACACCTGCAAGGCTGGATGATAATTATGCCTGGCATGTGTGGGAGGTGAATGGTCCCATGGACGGGATGAGGACAATGAAGGTGAGTGTGAGAGAGTGAATGGTGATGTCCCTTGATCAGGCTGTTAGTGAGGGCCCTGTGGATGTGTGATGGGTTTGTGAGTGCTTGAGTTGAGAGTGATGAGAAGAGTGACTTACCCTGGCGGAAAGGAGGAGATCATTCATCCTTCTGTGGCACTGGGTGGCTGTCCACTTTTGAAGGGAGTTGGCGCTGACCACCGTTGCCACCACCTCCCAAGCTGGACTGAAGATGCCGCTGCCCTTCCTTGGCCAGAGCGTGGGTAAAAAACATCACGGCGGGCCTCCATGGTGTCCAAAAGATGCTCGAGGGGCAGGTCACTAAACTTGGAGGTTGCAGTCTTTTTGCCTTTTGGGGCTATCCTGTCTTCTGTGCAGTGGTCCTGGGCTGGAAGCACTGAGAGGTTGGCGCGCTGCTGCAGTTTACATGTGATGCTCAGCGTGATGAAGCGGCGAGGTGATGGCATAGTGGGTCAAATGACAGCCTGCCTGCTATCAAAACGGCACATTTCCCACAAATGCATAATTAATCAGGCGGGTTTGGGACAATATGGCATGAGAAAATGACATTTTCCTCGCACTAGTGCAAATCTGGGACGATTCCGCCCATTGTATCTATGCTGGCTGTCTTAATTCAGCTCGTCCCACTCCCTGACAGTTTTCCCATAGCCCTTCAAATCACTTTCTCCTCAGGTGCTTACCCAATTTCTTTTGAAAAGTCACAATGAAATCTGCCTCTGCCACATCTCAGGAAGTGCATTCCAGATCCTAATCACTTGCTGCATTGAAAAAAGTATTTCCCTCATGACGTCTTTGGTTCTTTTGCCATTTACCTTAAATCTGTGCTCTCTGGCTCTTGACCCTCCTGCCAATGGGAACAGCTAATTTCTCCTTGTACACTCTGTTGAGACCCTTCATGATTTGGAACACCAGTGTAAAACCTCCTCTCAAATTTCTGTTCTCTAAGGAGAACATCCCCAGCTTCTTCAATCTATCCAAGTAATTAAACTCCCTCTTCTTGGGACCTTTCTCATAAACATTTTCTGCACCTTTTCTATTGTCTTCCAATCCTTCCTAAAGTTTGGTGCCCAGAGTTTTCCAGTTGAGGCCTAAAAAGTTTTAATAACGCAGAGCCAATGAATAACTGCCAATTCATTGTTCACCATTTGAAGTTCAATTATGAGGGAATGCACACCACAATAGGTTGTGAACTATTTGCCTCGGCTCTCTACTGAGGTCCCACTCGAGCCAAATTCCCATTTCAGGAGTTCCCATTTCACTCCATGATGTAGTCTGTGCTCAAATGATGATCCCAACTATGAAGCTTGCAACATACACAGCAAATTTAACATATTACAAATAAATCTCCCAATGCGTGGACAGATGGAGTCAAGAAAAAGTATAGCTTTCAGACAAATTTCCCCATCATTAAACTGAGTATATTTTAAATCTATTTCTCAAACTGTGATGTACTTTGGAATGTCCTGGCATCATGAATGCTGCTATATAAATGCAAGTAATGTATTTCTTTCTTTCAATAGGGTTAGAGAGTAGGAATAATTGGAGCATACCATTCAGACATATATCTCACTGCCTATTTTAAAATCATACATCTGTCTACATTTTTATATTCCATTATAAATTTTCATGTCCGTTCTTATAATGGAACTAGCCCAGGTAAACTTGTCAAGCCCTTCAGCGCCTTTTGGGTCTTTATCTGGGGACAACATTTTTACGAGCAATGCTTTTAGGTGCTTGATTGTGCTGTATGGACATTTTTGCAGCTTTTTAAAGCTTCATTTCATTATTTGCAGGTCTGCAGTAGCCTGAGGCAGCTGTCCTGCCTTCAGGGAGCCCTCTCGCAGCACTCACCTGCGCCTGCGGTGACATCAGCGCCTGCCCTCTTCCTGCCCCGACCCCGGCAGCTCTGTGCTTTTCAGTACGTGTTTCACGCTGGCTTTAATTGGCTAGCCAGTGTGAAATCTCGGTCGGGGACCCGTTTCCCGACTGCACTCGGGCCCACCGATCGCATGTGCCCATCGAGGGAAAATTTCAGGCCTTTGTGTTTTCATTTATCCACATGGAATACTTGATAGAAATGGCAGCTGTGCTTCATTCTAATACAAAATAAAGGTTCCTTAATTGGTGATATACAAACATTTAAATAGGGAGCCAAAGGTAATTTAAAAATTAAGTCATGACAAGGAACTATGATAAATATCTTTTGTTTACCTTTCTCTTTCTGTTTAACCAAAGAGTGGTAAGATAATTATTGAATAGGAACCAGATACGAGACTGAAGTGAGCTACTTGTGATGGATAATTCCAAACTTTTATCTTGTCTTTGGAGATTCCAAGAACTTTTCTTCATAAGCTTTAAATTTATGCAACTGAAAATGCTTTGCTTAACATCAGAGCCAAATCTGTTGTTGCCACCACAATCCAGATCTGCCTTGTAATTGGCCTCAGTCCAGCTGAAGGATCAGATAGGGCTACTGGCTTTTGGAACATAGGAACAGGATGAGGCCATGTGGCCCCTCAAGCCTGCTCACCATTCAATGAGATCATGGCTGATCTGCTCCCCAACTCTACACAGTCATCCTTGTCAAACGGGTTTAATACAGATAATTGAAAGTTATACATTTTGCTGAAGTGGCTCAAGTTAATGACTGTATCTCTGCTGGCAAAAGATCCTAGGAGAATTAAGGAAAGCTGAGTGCACAAGTCGTTTGGAAATAATATCAATTAATGACAGCTCCTGAAATTCTATCGTATGAATGATGGGGCTTAATCCCATTGTGCACTAATTTAGCACAACAGTTAACATGTTTGAGTTAAAATGATGCAGATAAGAAATTAATGCAAGGATTAATCAGCGTGCTAACAAGCCTGGAGAAGAGACAACTTCCACAAACTGTGAAGAGGCTTTTATGTAGCACTGATGGTTACACAGTCTGCAAAGTGTTCTATGCTTTGAACATGTGAAATGGCAAATTCAACCTCATTTCTGGAGTGTTTTGTTTGTTTTTTTTTAAATTATATGCTTCCTCCCTAGGGAGGGGAGGGGGAGAGAGGTAGAAATAACCTCCCCCCTTTTGTACAGGAGAGGAGAGGAGTAAAGGACAGGGAGGCACAGGAGGGAAAGGAGAAAGTCCAGGTGGGTGCCTTCGATGAAAGATGGACGTTGGGTGGGGTCTTGGATGATCTTCCGGCAGGGGGAAGTGTTTTGTTTTATTGAACCTCCCAGAGTGGACACATAATGGGGTCAATGGCTCAATTGTCAGAGCTGGCTGTTGCTCCTTCATTGCTCTGTCCTGAATGGTAGCCAACCAATGAAGCCTGCAGCACACCCTATAGATGGTTAATGTATGGCAGGTGCAGCTTGAAGCAAAAAACTCTGGAGCCATTTAAGAAACAAATGGATGCAGTGACAGGGGAACATTGTGATCTTGCTGAAAGGATGGCTAGGGTTGGCTGAATGACCTTCCTCATCTGTATTTACCTGTGGTCTGAAACAGTTACAGAGTGATGTGCTTTAGATGAGCAGGGTCCACTTCTTAATGGTGTAGTGAAGCTTTCTACAGAAAGGAAAATGTAAGTGTACTTTACAGAAAAAGCAATACTGATCATGTTAAACTACAGAGATTTACCTACTTTTAAAGATAGAGCTCTGGGTCTATTAAGCTCTACATGGCTTAAAGAAACCAGGTTTACTGGTTTGTTGGGCCTTCTGTAGAAATACTATGGGCTGGATTTTCTCCATGCTGGGGGAAAATGATCAGGTCCCTGCCCACCATGGGACATTTTCCTGCAGGTGGAAATGCCTGGTTGGAAAATCAGAAAAGCATAATACTTTTTAAACAGTGAGAGACTGGGGAACATTAGTATTCAGAGGAATCCGGGTGTCTTTGTACATGAATCACGAGAAGTTTATATGCAGGTACAACAAGAAAGGAAAGTAAATGACATTGGAGTGTAAGAGTGAAGAAGTCTTATGACTAATTGTATAAGGACTTGGTTAGACCGCACCTGGAGTACTGTCTACATTTTTGTTCTCTTTACCTAAGGATGATGTACTTGCTTTGAGGTATGTGCAACAAAGATTCGCTAGACTGATTCCTGGGATTAAGGTATTATCCTTTGAGGAGAGATTGAGGAGACTAGGCCTTCATTCCCTGAAGTTCAGCACAATGAGATGGAATCTCACTGAAACATATGAAATCAATATTGATAATGTTAAACTACTGAGTTACATAACTGCAAAAAACAGAGGTCTGGGCCAATACACAAATGGCTCTGAAGGGGCTTGATAGAGCGGATGTTAGGAGGCTGGCTGGGGAGTCTAGAACTACGGATCACAGTTTCAGAATAAGGACTCAGCCAAATGTCAAACTACATGCCTAATTAGGGATGGGCAATAAATGCTGGCCCAGCCAATGACACCCACATCCCGTGAGTGAATTTAAAAAAAAAGTGATGGCTGATCCACAATCCACTGCAGTAAAGAATTCCAAAAGTTCACAACTCTTGGAGAAATTTCTCCTCACTTCAGTCCCAAATGATCAGCCCTTATCCAGAGACTGCACCCCCATGTTCTAGATTGCTCAGTTAGAGAAAGCAACCTCTCAGTGTCAACCTTGTCAAGACTCTTTAGAATTGTGTATTTTTCAATGAGATCACCTCTCACTCTTCTAAACTCCAGAGAATATAAGCCCAATTTGCTCAGTCTTTCATCAAGACAACCCTTTCATTCCAAGGACCAATCTGGTGAACCTTTGCTGTACTGCCTCCAATGCAAGTATCTTTTCTTGGCCAGGATTATACGGCCTCTCCTGACTGGTGGGATATTATTGTCCTGCCGGATTGAATGGAGATTTAAATGCCTCACAGCATCTGCTGGGGGTAGACACACCACAACGGGGCCATTAAAATCCTGGCCCTTGAGTTCTTTGTTCAAAAACAGGTCCTTGGAGATTATTTGAGGAATCCACGGCAAAGTGATGATTTTATTTTTTATGTTGGGTAGTGTGAGGAGGAAGCCCCCCTTGATTGCTGTTAATCTAATCCATACACTAGCCTTCTGGCCAACTGAGCTAATCAGCCCCACTAAAACAAGTATATCCTTCCTTAAATATGGAGACCAGAACTGTGTATACTATTCCAGGTGTGGCCTCACCAAAGCCCTGTACAATTATAGCAAGACTTCTTTACTTTTGTTTTCCAATCCCCTTTGCGATAAAAGCCAACCCATTTGCCTTCCTAACTGCCTGCTGTACCTTCATGCTAACTTTCTGGGTTCCTTGTATAAGTACCTCTAAGACCCACTGAACATCAACATTCACAAGTTTCACATCTTAAAAAAAATTCTGCTTTTTTGTTCTTATGATCTAAGTGAATAACCTCACATTTCCCCACATTATATTCCATCACCCACCTAGTTGCCCATTCACTTAACCTAACTCTTTGCAGCTTGCATCCACACCCAGCTTTGTATCATCATTTTTGCCTATTAATGCTAACTACAGCATCTTAAACTTTTGCATTAAATTTATTAATTTCTTTACAAGTCATTTAGGACTGAGATGAGGAACATTTTCTTCACTCAAACATTTGTGAGCCTTTGGAATTCTCCACCCCAGATGGATGCTCAGCCATTGAATGTATTCAAGTCAGAGACTGGTAGAATTTTTGAATATGTAGGGTATCAATAGATATGGGGGTTAGTGAGGGAAGGTGCAATTGAGGTAGAAGATCATCCCTATTTGAATGGCACAGCAAGCTCGAAGGGGCTGAATGGACTATTCCTGCTCTTGTTTTGTAAGTTATTATGACTTTTATATGGCCCATTCCACGCAGTTCTCATGAAATAGGTATCAAAAATCCTCAGAATGTGAACTCATCAGGCATTTTTAAACTGCATCTTCAAGATTGTTGTAAGATGTTGCCTGCTGTTCAATAGATCTCATGAAGAGGTTCTGAGTTCTTGTATTATTTAACAGCCTTTATTAACTACTCATAACAATACAGCATAAGGTCTAAGCTAGGAGCTGTCTCCATGCTTGCCTCTACACACGTCTCTGTCCAGTACAAGACTGCCCTCTAGACTTCCTTTATATCACACTGTGGACAGTTCTCTACCCAGTCCCATGTTAAGTATTTCTATGCCAGATCCTTATACAACGAAGAGCACTCGGGTTGTACTCCTAAAGAGATCTGGTGTCCATATTTTTATACAGTTAGTCAGGTAAGATGGACATGAAGTTGAACATAAGGACATTTCTCTTACATGAGGTTAGTGAGTAAGTACACATGGCAAATATATCATTACATCAGTAGATGCATGAAATGCTTCCCTCTGTACGCTCTTGGCCTTATGACCTGTTTATTGTTCTTTGGATATTCACCATCCATGAGTTACTGTACCTATCCCAGTTACCCTTCACTTCCTTATCTCTCTTCAATATATATCACAGACTCATTTTTATTTCATGCTCCCTTCTGGCTCTCAGACATGCTGGCGCTAGTCTAGCAATTACATTTCCACACTCACAACATCCCACACCTAACTGCATGTCCCTGCACCTTCCTTTTAACCTTTACTACTGCCACTGTCTAATCTTCATAATTTTACCTGGTTTACCAACTCTTTCACTGCGAAAGAGTGAAAAGACTCACTCTAAGATTAGCAAAAAAGGTCCAAAAGCAGCAAATGCAATCTAACTGAAAGAATGGGCATTTATGTAGCATCTTTCATTAATTCATGGATGACCCAGAGTGCTTCACAGCCAATGAAACGTTCTTCAAAAGGTAAGGAAGTGTGGCAGCCAACTTGCACATAGAAAATTTCCACAAACAGCAAATACAGTAAGTGACCATATGATCTGTGTTAGTTGGTGTTGGCTGAAGGATAAAAGTTGGACAGGACTTCAGGAAAATTGGTGTAGTGCCCAATATTTTCATCTGTCTGACAGGACCTTGGTTTAACATTTTGCCCAAAACTGAGCACTTCAGACGATTTGACACTTTCTTAAGACTAGGCTAAAGTCACACACCAAGATTAATTGCTCAAGCCCCTGGTCTGAGCTTGGACCCCACAATCTTTTAATTCAGGGATAAGAATGCTGGCAAAAGAGCCAATTGTTGCATTTACCTGTTTAATAACAAATGTACCGATCATACAACAAGGATTGCTAAAACCATAATGTGGGCTCTTTATTTGTAGGAGGAGATGATGATATAGTGGTAATTTCACTGGACTAGTAAACCAGAGGCCCAGGCTAAAATTCTGGGGAAATGGGTTCAAATCCTGCCATAGCAGCTGTTGGAATTTGAATTTGATTAATAAAATCTGGAATTGAAAGCTAGTCTCAGAAATGGTGACCATGAAACTGTCATCAATTGTCATAAAAGCCCATCAGGTTCACTAATGTCCTTTAGTAAAGGAAATCTGCTGTCCTTGTCTGGTCTGGCCTACATGTGACTCCAGACCCACAGCAACTTAACTGCCCCACTGGAATGGCGAGCCACTGAATTCAAGGGCAAATTAGGGGTGGACAATAAATACTGGCTTTGCCAGTGACACCCACATCCCATAAAGAGGGAAAATACATACAATGTTACGAGAGTGGAAAGAGTGCACAGTTGATCTTGCCCCACTACTCCACAGGTCATCCCATTAGTTTAAAAGGTTAATTTACTCACCAGAGTGTCCAATTGTTTACCCTCACTACTGGTACCCAGAATGAAAGAGACTTTAACCAGGCTTCTTTCAATAAACAACAACCTTATTAACTTATTATAAAACCAGTCTTGTCAAACAGAAAGGCAAAGCTTATCAACAATGGAATATGAAATTATACTAATTACTCTTTTGAGATACCCTAAGTCTCTCTCTCTCTCACACACACGCACACATGAAATAGAATAGAAATGGAGGAATTCTGCCAAAGGTTCAAAGGCTAAGGATAGATGGTGAAGCTCTTAAATGGCATCCGGGTCATACGGTTGGTTTCTCAGTACTGATCCGTGAAACAATCAATCACTCTGGCACGGGTTTTCAGACGGATGCATGGAATACTCAAGAGTGCTCTATTCCAGCATGTAGAGCATCTCAGGATCAGCTTATAGTCACTTCCAGCTGTGCAGTTGCTCTGGACTGCAAACGGCTGCTGTCTTCCTTCTCAAGCAGTTAGTCCTTCGCTTCTCAAAGCTAAACCATACCCGCTTTTTAAAACACAGTTCCAGGCATGATTTTTTTTTCAGAGGCATAATACCCAAGTGACCCCCTTTGTTCACAGTTCACCTGGGTCAAGAGGTTGACAGTTTTTTTTTCAGCTGCTTAATTACCCTTTCTTGTAAAATGCTGCTTTTTTCCAGGAAAGCAGTTATAGCCCTGCATTAACCCTTTAAGAGACAGTGTCTTTTAAAAGGCAATTTCCTCCAGAATGTTCTAAGTCCTTGAAGATGAACCATTTTCTGTGATTAAAGTGTTCATGACAGTAAACATGTTTAACCTGTAGGACTGTTGCTGTGTTCTGTCTACAGAGTCCTGGGATTATACATCACTTCCTGTCTCACTGTGGGAAGTGATAGACAGCAGTCTACTATACACTCCTTTAAAGGTACATGTAGATCACATCACAACAATTATATTTGCTGAAGATTGTGGGGAGAAAAAGCAACAAAATGAGCAATGAAGATCGAAGAAAAGGAGCAAGAGGCAGAGCTGGGTGAGACCAAATACCATTGGGCAGAAGTACATTCCCAACATTTAATGATAAAAATCATGAAATGTTAATAGAGAAACATACAAGGTAAATGGGGACACAGCAGCAGGAAACATAAAGAAAGTTCGACTGTGATTAATGAGTTAGCACATTTGTGAATTCAAGAACCACTTTGGAGATTTGCAGCATGTTATTAGGATAGACATTTCCAGTGCTGTACTGAGAGGTGATGTTTTTGGATGAGATGTTAAACTAAGATCACGCCAGTCCTCTAACTGAGCATCCCACGTACTATTTCCAAGAAGAGTTTTCCAGGGGTTCCAGTCAGTATTTATCCCTCAACTAACATTACTCAGAATAAAAACAGATTACCTGACTGTTATCACCTTGGGAGCTTGCTGTATGTAAATTGGCTGCTGCATTTTCTACATTAGAACAAAGTACTTTGTTGGCTGAAAAGCCAGGTTGTGAGAGGCTCTTTATAAAGGCAAGTTATTTCTTTATTCATTGTAACGATGACACTATTCCCAAGAAATGCATACATTTCAATTCACTTTAAATCACCTCAAAGTGGAATCGGCACAAGGCTTTTGAGAATTTCTACACAGCAAGAATTTCTGTTCTTATATTATCTTGCCTGCCAGTTTCACAAAAGTCCAATGAACTGCTTTAGTTTAATATTCCTTAGTTATTCATATGACAAAACAGATCAGCAGAGGGGATAATATTTACCAAATACCGAAAGATGTGAAGGCTAATTTTCCTGTATACACCTCCCCAGCCCATCTGCCTCAGTGCTAAACAGCAGCAATACACCTCAAGTGACTCCCCTTATCCAAGGAGGATTGGTGTTCTTGACCACTAATGCAACTTGGATCAAATTTCAGCACAGGCTCACCTGATCCCTCCCTGTTGGACCGAGTTGTGAAAAACAGGACAGCTGCTGGTGTGGCTTTCTCAGTTGCTGCCAAAAAGAAGGAGCCAGAATGCAATATGTCTGAAAGATCCAGTTCGGAGTGTTTGATGGATTCTCCTGCTTACTAATAAGCTGAGTTGAAATAAAGTGGGAGGAGAGTTATGTAACTCATAAACACTGGGCTGGTTGGCTTGTTTCTGTGTTGTTAAATCTATGCGGCCCTCTTCAGCTGTGAGCAATCCTCCCCCACCCCCGACCCTCCCAACATGACCCAAAGCTTCTGATCTAACTCTTCTTCTTCTACTTAGGCTGTCCATTGGTATTGAGGATGACTTGCTTCCACTCTGCAGTCTCAGCCATATGCGGAGCAGGTGGCGCTTGAAGGGTCAGGCAGACGAGGTGCTTAGAGGCTTTCTTTTTAACATGGGGTGGTTGTTGCACACTGACTCATCTTGGTCCCCCATGATCTCAGCAGAGGAGGGTCTTGGTCCAATGGCAAGGGGGTTCCAAGGCGATTGGAGGCCAGGGTCTGCTGTGGGACATAACATGGTCTGTGCATAATCATGCGAAGATCTGCATGTAGCCTATGACCAGGAACAACAAGGTCCCAGGCGCAAACTGTCCACCAACTTCTTGGGAGTCCCCTCTATCTGGGTACCTCGTGGATATAACAATCAGGAGTCAAAGCAGGAGATCAGGAACAGGAGCAAGCCTGGCTTCACTACAATAGCATAGCATCCCACACTAGAAAATCCAGGAAACAAAAAATTGGGCAAATGGATTTCTGCTCCCTGGAATTTTGTACCAGAGAATGGGCATCTTCCAGAACAAAGGTCAGTAAACTTCACCCCACACAACTAAATAGATCCTGGAGTCATACTAAATCCCATTCAACAACAGCAACTTATATTTCTATAGTATGGTCATGTATAGAGAGGTCTCACAGATTACTTCAAAGAGTAGATTGCTTCCTGAAAATGTTTATTTACCCAATTAATTCACATTGCTCTGCATTATTTTCTTGCTTGTATGTTGTTACAGTGACCATTTTTTTTGGTTAGTCTTTCTTTTAGTATATTTCTCTTTTCTGAAAATCGCTGTCTTATCATTCAGTTTCCAGATCCCATATGTGCATTCTCCAGATTTTTAAAAAAGAAAAATTAATCAGAGAGATCACCTCCTCCCCCACCCAAATTTTCCTAAGCATCGTATGGTTTGGTCATCCAAGCTCTGTGCCATTCCATGCTCTCACTCTCTGGCATCAGCCGTCCCTGTCCCAACCCTGGTGTTTTCTTACAAAGGTTTCCTGATTGTGTTTTGCTGTGACTCACTCTGTCCACCTCCATGTCCCCCTCCACCATCTCCTTGCAAGCCACAAGACTCTGGGTACAATCAAAAATTTAAAACTCTCAGTACGGAATGTGCAAAACCAGACAGCTGCAACTTTTGCAATAAAATTAAACTACCACAAGGAATTGGCATCAAATTCAAACACTGTGGAGGTAGAAAGAGCTGAAAAACAGATGCCCTTGCAGTGTATAGCCCACAACATAAAACATTCACAGGTGCTCTATTTGGCATAGACGTCATTGGCCATGAACTATTTTGCAATCATGCCCACAAAATTAATACTTGTGTGATACTTAAATGAGAGGTGGGTGGTAGTAATTATTGTGAATTTCTGGTTTTCCACAGTGACTCACAGAGCTATGTGAAACCAGAAACAATGTAAAGATTAACTTCATCCCAGGTCTGTGATTCCGTTTTTTGAAGGAAGCCAATTATGGTTGAACCTGTTCAGTAGAGCAGAAGTCAGTTGCCTAGAAAATAGGTTAAGGGAAGAATGGGCAACTGCTTGAAACAACTAAAGGTACAAGGTTATGGGAAAGAGAACGGGGCAGTGAGATACGTGTTGCTTAGGTGCACCAAAGAGCCAGAACAGGCATGAGAGGCCAAGTGGCTCTTAACATTCTATGGATCTGAAATGATTTCGAGCATAAATCTCATACTAGACAAAATTTGTAAATTATGAAGTTAACAAGACTGTTTTTACTACCCATTAGATGTACAATAAGCCAGGACTCTGATTTAAGCCACTCTCATACTAAGAGGCCAGCATCCCAGTGTTCTGTGTTTACATTCCATAGTTTTTCTTATACTGTGCACTGTCACTCAAATTGTTGGATTACTTGTTCAATGCCCAGCACTGGATGAGCAGAACTTTCCTCCAACAATGAGCCAATGTCTTTGGTTCCCAGCATAAAATGGCTACACTCTATCTCTCTCCTTGAATGGTCTGAGGCTGAACCAAACTGGTTGCAAACTTGGTGTCATGTTTCAGAATGCAAGAACATGAGGAATAAGAGCAGGAGTAGATCATACAGCCTGTTGACACAAAAACAAAAAATGTTGGAAAAACTCAGTAGGTCTGACAGCATCTGTGGAGAGAAAGACAGTTAACGTTTCGAGTACATATGACTCTTCTTCAGAATAGCCTGTGAGCCTGCTCCACCATTCAATCTGATTAAGGCTGATCTTAATTGGGCTTCAACTACACTTTTCTGCCCACTCCCCATATCCCTTAATTCCCCAACAGACTAAAAATCTGTCTATCTCAGCCTTAAATACATAAAAAGTGCTGTCTAAGGAGTTTTGGATGCACTGCAGGAACTCACCAAGGCTCCTTATACAGCACCTTCCAAACCACTACCATCTAGAAGGACAACTGCAATAGCCACATGGGAACACCACCACCTGGAAGTTCCCCTCCAAGCCGCTCACCATCCTGACTTGGACATATCTCACTGTTCCTTCACTGTCGCTGGGTCAAAATCCTGGAACTCCTTCCCTGACAGTACTGTGGATGTGCCTACACCACATGGCCTGCAGTGGTTCAAAATGCAGCTCACCACTTTCTCGAGGGCAATTAGGGATGGGCAGTAAATGCTGGCCCAGCCAATGACACCCACATCCCGTGAGTGAATTAAAAAAAAAGTGATGGCTGATCCACAATCCACTGCAGTAAAGAATTCCAAAAGTTCACAACTCTTGGAGAAATTTCTCCTCACTTCAGTCCCAAATGATCAGCCCTTATCCAGAGACTGCACCCCCATGTTCTAGATTGCTCAGTTAGAGAAAGCAACCTCTCAGTGTCAACCTTGTCAAGACTCTTTAGAATTGTGTATTTTTCAATGAGATCACCTCTCACTCTTCTAAACTCCAGAGAATATAAGCCCAATTTGCTCAGTCTTTCATCAAGACAACCCTTTCATTCCAAGGACCAATCTGGTGAACCTTTGCTGTACTGCCTCCAATGCAAGTATCTTTTCTTGGCCAGGATTATACGGCCTCTCCTGACTGGTGGGATATTATTGTCCTGCCGGATTGAATGGAGATTTAAATGCCTCACAGCATCTGCTGGGGGTAGACACACCACAACGGGGCCATTAAAATCCTGGCCCTTGAGTTCTTTGTTCAAAAACAGGTCCTTGGAGATTATTTGAGGAATCCACGGCAAAGTGATGATTTTATTTTTTATGTTGGGTAGTGTGAGGAGGAAGCCCCCCTTGATTGCTGTTAATCTAATCCATACACTAGCCTTCTGGCCAACTGAGCTAATCAGCCCCACTAAAACAAGTATATCCTTCCTTAAATATGGAGACCAGAACTGTGTATACTATTCCAGGTGTGGCCTCACCAAAGCCCTGTACAATTATAGCAAGGCTTCTTTACTTTTGTTTTCCAATCCCCTTTGCAATAAAAGCCAACCCATTTGCCTTCCTAACTGCCTGCTGTACCTTCATGCTAACTTTCTGGGTTCCTTGTATAAGTACCTCTAAGACCCACTGAACATCAACATTCACAAGTTTCACATCTTAAAAAAAATTCTGCTTTTTTATTCTTATGATCTAAGTGAATAACCTCACACTTCCCCACAGTATATTCCATCGCCCACCTAGTTGCCCATTCACTTAACCTAACTCTTTGCAGCTTGCATCCACACCCAGCTTTGTATCATCAGCAAACTTTGATAATCTCTGTCTCTTTATCTAAGTCACTAATATAGATTGTAAATAGCTGAATTCACAGCATTGATCCTTGCGACATTCCACTAGTCGCTGCCTGTCAAATTGAGAATGCCCCATTTATGCTTGCTCTTTGTGCAGTGTTTTCGGGTCGTCAGGCGGGCTTGGGGGCAGGCCTGGGAGTGGCTGGGAAACGACCCGTCGCCCTCAATGGGCCCCCGACCTCAATTGCACACTGGCTGGCATATTAACGGCCAGTCAGCATGCAAGGCACCCTGAGAAGCTCAGCACTGCCGGGGTGGAGGCAGGAGGAGGGCGAGCGCAAAAGTCTGAGCATGTGCAGGGGAAAGCACACTGAAAACTCCCCGACAGCATAGAGTTGCCTCAGGGAGCTGAAGAATTTAAAAGCAATGAATAAAGATTGCAAAACCCAGAAATAAACGTCACCTGAACATATAGATGATGATAAATTCTGTCCAAGCATTTTCTTAAAATTCGATAATGGTGACCTCATCCCGCCCTTGGATGAGGCTTCATCAAAAATGCAAAATCCGCCTGGCAGATTCGCCTGTCCGCCAACAGTAAAATTAAATGGACCATGAAAAATCGGAGTCTATTGGAACTTTAATTGGCTTAATTGCCCTCTTAATTATCGGCGGGCATGCTTCCAACCTCCATGCATGCCTGCTGACCAAAATATCTCACAACGTGACATCGGGATGCTCGCCTGGGGTCATCAAGTGCTATTTATGCTTGAGTGGATCGGGTGCGTGCCCACACGCCAAGCTAAAAATTCTGCCCCCTGTCTTTTGCATTAACCTTTTGCATAGTCCCTTATCAAATGCCTTTTGGAAATCAGGGTATCTACTGGTTCCACGTTATCTACCCTACTAATTATATTCTCAAAGCACCCTAATAAATTTGTCAAACACTATTTCCTTTTTGTAAAACCACATTGACTTTGTCTGATCATAATTTGGATGAGCTTTTGACTTCTATCTGTCGTCACTAGGATCACCTACTTTCAGCTCAAAAATGTTGCCCAGCTCTGTCCCTGATCAGCTCATCTGCAGCTGAAACCCTCATCCATGCCTTTGTTCCCTCTTGACTACTCCAACTCCTGGACAATTATCTTGCACACTCTATAAATATTGTGCCTGCTGACTTATATTGGTGCCTGGTTTGAGCAATGCTTCCATTTTAAAATTGATTTTAAAATTCTCATCCTTGTTCTCAAGTCCCTCCATGCTTGGCCTCTCCCTGTCTCTGCAACCTCTACCAGCCTTAAACCCCCCCAAGACACATTCCTCAACTCCTGCGTATCTCTGATATTAATTGTTCCACCACTGACAATTGTGCCTTCTGTTTTTGAGGTTCTGAACTCTGGAATTACCTCCATAAGCTCACTGCCTCTTTATGTCTCTTTCTTCCTTTAAGATACTCCTTTAAAAGTACTTTATCATCGACTGTAATATCATCCATGGATCGGTGGTAAATTTCATTTGTTCTCACACTTTTTTTATTCATTTACAGGATGTGGGTGTCGCTGGCTAGGCCAGTATTTATCCTTAATTGCCCTTGAGAAGGTGGTGGTGAGCTACCTTCTTGGAGCGCAAGCAGTGCATGTAGTACATCCACAGTGCTGTTAGGAAGGGTGTTTCAGAACCTTGACCCAGCGACGGTAAAGGAACAGCGATATGTTCCCAAGTCAGGATGGTGAGTGGCTTGGAGTGGAACCTCCAAGTGGTAATGTTCCCCTGTGTCTGCTGCCCTTGTCTTTCTAGATGCCAGTGGTCATGGGTTTGGAAGGTGCTGTCCAAGGAGCCTTGGTAAGTTTCTACAGTGCATTTTGTAGATGGTACACACTGCTGCCACTGTGCTTCTGTAGTGGAGAGAATGAATGCTTATGGAAGGTGTACCAATCAAATGGGCTACTTTGGCCTAGATGGTGTCTAGCTACTTGAGTGTTGTTGGAGCTGTGCTCATTCAGGAAAGTAGGGAGTATCCCATCACACACCTGACTTGTGCTTTGTTGATGGTGGACAGGCTTTGGGAAGTCAGGAGATTTCTTAACCTCTGACGTGCTGTTGTAGCCACAGTATTTAAATGGCTAGTCCAATTCCGTTTCTGGTCAATAGTAATCCTTAGGATATTGATAGCGGGGGATTCAGTGATTGTAATGCTATTGAAAATCAAGGGGCGATGGTAATATTCTCTCTTGTTGGAGATGGTCATTGCCTGGCACTTGTGTTTCGCAAATGTCACTTGCTACTTGTCAGCCCAAGCCTGGATAATGCCCAAGCCTTGCCACATTTGAACATGAACTGCTTCAGTATCTGAGGGGTCCCACATAACACGCTGGGATGTTTGACTTTTGTAAAGGCACCATATAAATGCAAGCTGTAGTTGTTGTTACATAGAATTTTAAAACACAAGAACTGTCCATTTGGCCCATCAAGTTCATATCAGTTTTTATGCTCCACATAAGCCTCCTATCATCCTACTTCCTCTCATCCTATCAGCATAACCTTCTACTCCTTTTTCCATCATGTACAAATCCAATTCTTTTTAAATGCATTGATGCTATTGTGGTACCAAAAGGTGAAAAGCTACAGCTATATTTGGAAGAACTGCCCCTCTGGCACTTACTCTGTTGCTTTTGATGATTCTGCCTGTCCGAGAATGAGGTCTAATCAGCAACTGAAAGCTACATCACACTGATCCAAGCGACACCAATTACACTGCCTTAAGATGAAGCAGTGTGGAGCACAAATACCGGAGGTCAGTTGGGCTGAGGCCTTCTGTTCTGTAAAATTCTATGTCATTAAGTATCTTGGACTTCATAAGCATTCCTTTGGCTAATATGGCTGATGTTAACTGACAATTCATCATTTGCCATGATAAGGTTAATCTAGTGTCTAGATTTCAGCCAACAGTCAGCTAGAAGGTTGCTCGTTCAGTGTTCCCTGGAATTAAAAACAACCTTTCCAAACTTTCCAACAAAGACAACAGAGGATTGCCTGCAAAAAGTTGATGGAACTCATCACAGTCATTATTTAATATAGGTAGAGACATGAAAGCATTCCTACACATTTCCAGTGAAGGAGTGCCAGATAATGAATTAATAGAAAACCCTGCCCTGCTCTTTCTTCACACTCTAAACATGCTGCCACAATGATGATCTGTCTGAGATTTTTTAAGTCAGCCCACCTGAAAAATCAATCCTGGAACTATTTCTTCTTCCTCTGACTCTATAACACAATGCACATGTTATTTACACGCTGAGATGTTGAGGGAGTCTATCCGCCATCTTTATTTTTAACCTAAACCACAACATTGATGTGCAACCATTTCAGCTTTCCATGATGTACCATTGCTCTCTGCAACATGGTGACTTCCAATCACACCTCAGCTCATGCCCTACACATCGTGCTTTACCCTGTATGCTCCTAGCAGTTGCTCCTTTCGCTCCTGTTAGCTCTCCTTGCTGTGCTGAGTAACCACATTCACTCCATTGACACTTCCCACCCCCGCAAGTATTCCCACAGTTCAACAACTCAAAATTTAACCAGCCCAACCCCTAAATGCTGACAGCTTTTAAACCTCAGCCTTCCTTTTTTCTCACCCCTACCTCTGTGGTCTCAAGCCCCATTGCAGTCCAGATCCCTCAGGTTTATCTAAACTCTAGATCTCCCAGATCTCATCCATGATGTCATACACTCAGCATCAGTGTCAGCTCCCCATCTCTGACCTCATTGCTCTTGTGTGCAATCACTAACCACACCCCCTCAAAATCCCCATCCCTGTGCCCCCTGGTCCTAGCGCTTTTCCTCATTTTCTCTCTCAAGATTTATTCCCCGACCGCCCCAAATCATTTTTAATTTTCATCTCCTTAGACCATAATATCCATCTCTGACCTGGGATATGTTCATTAACATCTTGCTCCCTAAACAGGCCTTTAAAACAGATAAGTGACAGAAACAATGACCATAATTTACCTCTGCCATTGGTGTTGGGCGTCATGACAGGCATGAGTGGACAACATGGCAAGGAGGCCAAAAATCAATTTCATGCCGTTGTGAAACCAGTTTGCGGCTGTCCACTCCACCCGTCAATGGCGGGCTGTGTTTCCCTCTGCTGTACATTGGGAACCTAATTTTAATATGTTAACATCACATTATAAGCCCTGCTCGCCGGAATCATCCCCCCACGCTGGATCATTCAGGCTGTTTCACAACTGTACATAAGCGATGGGCACCTGGCGAGTTGCATTTCGCTTGGGACTTCGAGGTTTTTTTGTCTAGCTTGCTTTGGTCAGCACTCGTCGTCATCAGCGCCAGGCTTCACAGGCAGCACCACATCACTTTTAGGGGGGACCATGGGAGGTGTCTACTTACCAGACCAGCCTTAAGGCCAGACTGGCTTTTCAATGGCTGCAGGGCTAGGGCTTGCTTCGGGAAGGAGTAGAAATGGCCTCAGGCGCTGGAAGAGGCTGCAGGGCACTATTGGGAAAGGTGGGTATTCCAGGGTGTGTGGGTGGGGGTGTGTGTTGGTGCATATGTTGATCTATGCAGGTGGCCTCAAGATGGTGAGGGTTGAGGAGGCAGTCTCCAGAGGGAGTGAGGCCAGATAGAGATGTGAGGGTATGTGTGAGAAAATTAGTGATGATGTCCCTTGAGCTGGCAGTAAGTGAGATGCCATTGAATGTGTGATGGTCTTGTGTGCCTGTGAGTTTAGAGTGATGAGATGGTTGCCTTTCCCTGCCGGCACTGATGAGATCATTCATCCTCTTTCTGCACTGAATGCCAATCTTTTCTGTGTAGCATTGGCACTGACCACCACTGCCACTCCCTCCCAAGCCGGCGTGGTGAGATCCTGGACCCCCTGTGGCCAGAGCGGGAATAGAGGACATCACGGGAGGGGGGGTCTCCAAAAGGCATTCCAGTGTTGGGTCACTGAACTCTTCTTGCATTTCAGGGCCACGTCCTCACTGGAGCAGCCCTGGGCTGCAAGCATTGAGAACTGTATGTGTGGCTGCTGTTTAGATATGGCACCCGGCATGAGAAAATGGTGAAGTAACGGTGTAGCGGGTGATTCAGAGGCCACCCACCAGCAAGCTGGTGTGTTTCCTGTGGCTGCTTAATTAATGAGGCAGGAAGCGGCCGATACACCTCAAAAAACCCGCCATTGCAGCCAATGGGTAAAACATCTCTTTTCACGCCTGCTACTGCACTTAGTGCGATTCCGCCCAATGGGTACATCTGTACAGAAATATCTTTGAAAATGTTACACATATAGACAGGGAGACATAGAGAAGAGATGGGCGTTAAAAGAAGTTAGAAGGAAGAAAGATCTTAAAGAAAGAGTGAGTAGATGAGTAACACCACAACAAGAAAAAAGTGTTTGAGAGGGGGTGGGAAAAATCAGCCATGGTTCAGGTCTCAATATTTATTCACTAACCCTGCTGGAAATATGGGTACTAAAGACAGAATTGTGCTTCATGTAACATATCTCACGAAATGTTTGTAACTCGTACATTATTGATCAAAGGTGTATGCATTAAAGTAAATTCAGCGTTTCTATCACAGGAGCTGCAATTGAAAGCAGGTTGGAAATAATGCAGCTTGATGTTGGGTCTTGGGATCAATTAATTTACTTTTAATATTCCACGTTTTTTTTTGGAAACATTGCTTTTTTTATGGCAGGAGGGCCTCCACATGGATGAATTTATGTCACAATACTGAAGTAGTGGCTTGAGTAAAACAAACTGGTATGACAAAAGTAAAAGTGAATGGTGATTAATGGCTATAGTATTGGTTGCTAAAGGTAAAGACATTGAATGGTGGCTTGGGAACTCCAAGCTACAACTGGAGGACTCCCAACTGCATGGCACAATTCAGATTAAAAATGACATTGTAACATCTTATGGCCTTTGAACCCAGGCTCAGATGTGAAGAAAGAGTCAATGTATAATGGCGACAGCAATATAGAAACATTAGGCCCTCGAGCCTGTTCCTGCCATTCAATGAGAACATGGCTGATTGTGATCTAGCTTCATCACCTGCATCCCTTAAAAAGCTTGGTTAACAAAAAAACCTATTAATCTATGGTTTAAAATTTTCAGTTGATCTAATATTTAACTGCTGTTGAGGAAGAATGTTCCAAACATCCACATGTTTTTTGTGTGGAAGTGTTTCCAAACTTCACTCCTGAAAGGCCTGGAGTTATTTTTTAGGCTATGTCTTCAAGTCCTAGACACCCTAACCAGCGGAAATCATTTCTCTTTATCAACCCAATGCAATTTCCCTTAATAAACTGAATCACCCCTTAAACTTCTAACTTGCAGGGACTATAATCCTCGTTTGCATCCTCATAAGTTAAACCTTGGCATGCAGGTATTATTCTGAAAAACCTACACTGCCCTCCCTCCAAAACCGATATATGCTTCGTAAGGTATGGTTCTAGAACCACTCTTAATAGCTCCAGGTGTGGTCTAACCATGGCTCTGTATAGCTGAAGCATGACCTCTATGCCCTTAAATTCTAATCGCCTTGATATAAAACCTACCATTCCATTAGCCTTCCTGATTATTTTCTATACCTGTCCATGACCTTTTAAAAATCTATGTACATGGACCCCTATGTCCCTTTGGATCTCGCTGGTTTCTAGTTATTCACCATTTAGGAAGTATTCTGATATATCCTTTTTTTAAAGTCAAAAGTGGATGTTCTCGCACTTACCTACATTGAAATTCATTTAGACTCATAGACATTGACAGCACAGAAGGAGGCCATTTGGCCCATTGTGTCTGCGCTGGTCAAAAAAGATCTGACAACACTAATCCCATTTTCCAGCGCTTGGCCCACAGCCCTGGAGGCTATAGCAACGCAAATGAATATCCAAATGCTTGTTAAGTGTTAGGAGAGTTTCTGACTTAATCAACCTTTCAGGCAGTGAGTTCCAGACTCCCACCACCCACTGGGTGGAAAAATTTATCCTCAGCTCCCCTCTTAGCCTTCTACCTCTTAACTTAAATCTATGACCCCTGATTATTGATCCCTCTACTAATGGAAAAAGTGCCTTCCTATCCACCCTATCTATGACCCACATCATCTTATACACCTCTCTCAGATCACCTCTCAACCTTCGCTGCTCCAAGGAAAACAACCCCACCCTATCGACTCTTTTCTCATAGCTCAGACCCTCCAGCTCAGACAGCATCCTAGTAAATCTCCTCTGCACCCTCTCCAGTTCAGTCACACCCTTCCTATAATGTGGTGAACAGAACCATATGCAATAGTCCAGCTGTGGCTAACCAGCATTTTATAGAGTTCCAGCATAACCTCTCTGCTCTTGTATTCTACGCCTCAGCTAATAAAGGCAAGTATCCCGTATGCCTTCTTAACCACCTTAACTACCTGCCCTGCTACCTTCAGGGATTTGTGATATTCACACCAAGGTCCCTCTGATCTTCAGTACTTTCCAGGGTCCTACCATTCATAGTGTAATCCTTTGCCTTGTTAGCCCTCCCCAAGTGCATTACCTCACACTTTTCCAAGATGAATTCCATTTGCCACTGCTCTTCCCACCTGACTAGTCCATTGATATCCTCCTGCAATTTATGGCTATCTTCCACACTATTTATCGCCCGACCAATTGTAATGTGACCAGCGAAATTCTTGATCATACCCCTTACATTTAAGTCCAAATCATTTATTTACACCACAAACAGCAAGGGTCCCAGCACTGAGCACTGCGGAACCCCACTGGAAACTGACTTCCAGTCACAGGAACATCCCTCTAAAATCACCCTCTGCTTCCTGCCTCTCAGCCAATTTTGGATCCAACCTGCCACTTTGCCTTGGATTCCATGGGCTCTTACTTTCTTGATTAATCTGCCATGAGGGACCTTATCAAAAGCTTTGCTAATGTCCATGTAGACCACATCAAATGCATTATCCTTATCAACACTCCTGGTTACGTCCTCAAAAAAATTGACCAAATTTTTCAAATATGACTTTCCCTTAATGATTCCATGTCCACTATCCCTGATTAATCTATGTCTTTCCAAGTGCAGATATATTCGGTCCCTCAGAATTCTTTCTAGTAACTTCCCCATCACTGAGGTTAGACTGACTGGCCTGTAATTTCCTGATCTATCCCTTCCTACAGTTTTTTTAATAATGGGACAACGTTAGCAGTCCTCCAGTCCTCTGGCACCTCACCTGCGGCCAGAGAGGATTTGAAAATTACTGCCAGGGCCCCGATATCTCTTCCCTTGCCTCCCTCAACAGCCTGAGATACATCTCATCCGGGCCTGCGGATTTATCCACTTTTAAGGCCATTAAACCAGCTAGTGCCACCTCTCTCACTATGCCAATTTCCACTAATATTTCACAGTCCTCCACCCTGATGTCTATACCTGTGTCGTCCTTTTCCATTGTGACCGACTCAAAGTGTTCTTTGAGGACTGAACCCATGTCTTCTGGGTCCACACACAGATTACCTCTATGGTCCCTAATTGGCCCTACTCTTTCCCTAGTTATTCTCTTGCTCTTCATATATTTTTTTAAAAAAAACCTTTGGGCTTTCCATTATTCCACCCACCAATGCTTTCTCATGTATTCTCTTAGCTTTCCTAATTTCCTTTTTGAGTTCCCCTCTGCACTTTCCATTCTCCTCTGGGGACTCTGCTATTTAAGCCCTCGGTATCTGCCATAAGCTTCTCTTTTTTTCTTAATCCTAACCTTTATGTCCCTTGACATCCAGGGTTCTCTGGACTTGGTCCCCCACTTTGTCTTCATGGGAACATATTTGCCCTGTACTTTCACTATTCCCTCCTTGAATGCCTCCCACTGCTCTGACACAGTTTTAACTGCAAATAGCTGCTCCCAGGCCACTTGGGCCAAATCATATCTCATTTTAGTAAAATTAGCTTTTCCCCAGTTTAGAACTTTTATTCCCAGCCCAGCCTTATCCTTTTCCATAACTATCCTAAATGGGCAATAGCTTTGCCCATTCATTTAATCTATAACCAACTCTTTGCAATTTTATGTTTCTACCTACAATGCAGCCGGTCTTTGTGTCATCGATAAACCTGAATGTGTGGTTCTCCATCTCATCAACAATGTTGCTAATGAATAAGGTGAATAGCTGAGGCACAATGCAATTCGCTGTGGGATACCACAAGTCATGTCCCGCCAATTAGAGTACCTACCCATTATCCCTACCCTTTGTCTCCTGCCGCTCAGCTATTCCTTTGCAAGGTCAATAATTTGCCTTCACTTTCATAGGCTTCAACTGTGGCTAACAGAATCTTTTGAGAGACTTGATCAAATACCTTCTGGAAGTCCATATAAATATCAGACATAGACATTCCCATATCCATTACTTTAGTAAATTCTTCAAAAATTTCAATCAGGTTCGTCAGGCATGATCTGTAAATTCATGCTGGATCTCTCTGATCATCTCAAAATGTTCAAGGTGTTCAATCACTCTATCCTTAATCCTAAACTGTCATAACCTTCTGACCACAGATGTTAAGCTAACTGCTCTATAATTCTCCCTCGCGCTTTTCTCAAATAATATACTGACGTGCAATTTTCTAATCTAAAGGAATGGCTCCTGAATCAGGAGAACCTTGGAGGATTATAGTGAGGGGTGTTTCAATAACCCTTCAAAAATCTGAGACCAAAAACATCTGGTTCTGAAGATTTGTCATTCTTTAGTGCCATTATTTTCTTGTTTATTGTTAATTTGCTAACATTAATTTTGGTGAATCCTTGCCCCTGATTTAATATTAGTTTCTCTTGGGATGTCCTGCATGTTGACCTCTTCCTCTGTTGTAAATACTGATGCAACAACCCAGCAGCCATTTAATAGGGCAGGATATTTAGGATGGTGAGCAGGGGGCGGGGCCCGCTCTCCAACATGTAAAATGACGCGGGATGATGTCGGGCAGAACTCCTGAAGTCATCCCGCCTCATTTAAATTTTTAGGTCGGCAGGGGCACAGCTGAATCAGTTGTGCGCCGCTGACCTGTCAATGGCCTATGGAAGGGATGAGGTTTCATGAGGGTTTTTAAATATTTAATAAAGGTTTCACTAAAAGTGATGGACATGTCCCAACTCGTGACAGTGTCACATGAGGGGACATGTCAGGGAAATTTTGATTTTGTCTCTTTAACAGTTTTAAATTTGGAGCCGATCTCCCTGAGACAACACTTAGCCTCAGGGAGGTCAGTGCACTCTTCTGCGCGCATGCACGAAAGAGTGCACTCTCGGCTTAGGGAATCTCCCCTGCCCGCACTGGGAATGCCTGCCTGCACTCCTGCACTTCCCCCCTTGACGAGAGGAAAATCTTCCCATAGTTTCATTTACAATGTCACCATTTTCAATTTTCAAGAGGCCCACATTGCTTCTGACAATCCTCTTGTTCCAAATATGATTGTAAAGAAAAAGAATTGTGTAGGTTCTGATATCCCTGAGTGGAGATCATGCCTTGGAAATGCTTACGTACTTGTAGTACCAGCAGTGCTATTTTCTCTGGGTTGGTTATTTGACTCAGTCCAGACTAATGATCAAAGCCTTTCCATTCACTTTATCTCAATGCTACAGCATGTACAGCATGAAGCAAAGGGACTGGTGGGCAGAGCCTTCAAGAAAGCATGAAACCAACTTGAGTGGCTTCTAGCAGGACAGAGGGGATAAGCAGGAATCAGAGTTAAACTGGAAGACAAAAGCAAAATGTGAAAAGTATCTTTCTAAGACATGTGACAAGAACTGGATTAGAACTTCACCAGTTGATGTACAAGCGCAAGTTCCTGTGCTCTTATCCTGCTGCTGTCTGCTATACAGCTGGTGTCAGTGATGGCTCAATTTTAGCACTCTCGCCTTTGAATCAGAAAATTATAAATTCATAACCCCATGCCAGAGAACTGAGCATTCCCAATGCAGTGCTGAGTGAGTGCTACACAGTTGGATGTGCTTTGCTGCAGATAAGATATTAAACCAGCCCCTATCTGTCACTTCAGGACACAAAAAATCCCATATGTTACTATTTTGAAGAAGAGTTGTGGTGTTCTCCCTAGTGGTTTGATCAATATTTATCCCGCAAACAATGTCACTAAATAAAAATTTCCTGGTCATGAACACATTGCTGTTTATGGGAGCTCACAGTGCCAAATTGGTTGCTGCGTTTTCCACATTACAACATTCAAAAGTATGTCATTGGTCATAAAATATTTTGGGATGTCCTGAGGTCATATTGTGTAAATGCAAAAGTCTTTTTTCTGGAACCTATGTGAGAGATCATCAACTGGTGAGCCATGGTGAAGCTGAAAGTGATTTTTTTGTTATGTGCTCCTCTCATCCGGCTCATGTCATTGAAGCTAACTGTCAAGGCGTTTGTCACCTATGGGGTGCACACCTTCTGCTTTCAAACACATTGCAAAACCATAGGAAGAGGCCAGGAAAGCAGGCTGAATAACTCCATGGATTAAACAAATGAAAGCTAAAGGCTTTGTCTCGGGATTTCGGTTTTGAACCGGAGTCAATAAAGTCAGGAAAAGAAAGGAACAACAAGTGGGTTTCCAGCAAAAGGAGGGTGTGGTCGTGTTGGAGCCACAGAGGGGCAGCCTTATGCAATTGCAAAAAACATATATCTGCATTCACTTAATTACTCTCATTAGGCAAGCTTGTTTAATACATTTGACTGAGGAGCATGTTGCCGTAAGGAAGCCATTTCTAAATAAACTTATGCTCTGTTCGAGGTCATTGTTTTTTGTCCAACAGGCACATTGTGTCCATTTGTCGATAAGCTCCTTTTGAGAAAGAAAAACTTAAAGAGGCTGACTCCTATCATCAGTCACATTTTATCAATACTGGAGTCTAACAGTAAAAAGACAAGTTTATACTTTGTACACTGCTGGCAGTGCATCAACCCACTTGAGCTGCTATAAGTGTACAAATAGCTTCATAAATGAAACAATATGTGACATATACATTATTTTGCAAGACTTTATAAAAGCCAGTAATAATTACCCTCGCTACATCATCGTACCAACAGGATGTATTATATCTGAAGTTTAGAAGAAAGGCATATATCAATCCATTTTTGTCAGAGGTATAAGTCCCTAGGGAATATGGAGTAATGTGTCTTTTATGCCAAATTTTACCTTATGATTCATAAGCCCAATTCCCAGCCCACACAGAGGGGATAAAGGCTTATCCCTGCTTTTCACTGATAAGGGTCCAGAGTGAAATGAGTTTGGCCAGACTCAGTTTAGCTCCCTGTTAGTTTAGTTCAAAATAATTAATTGGTCATAAAATCAACATTATTGACACTAATTAGCACTTAATGCTGAAGCCTGTTTGTGATATACATCAGTTTTTAAAAAAATATATATTATTGGTCTTCACTGATAAGTTCCTGAATTTAAAATTATTCCCAATGATGTTCAGATTTCTACCCTGCATTTACAGAGAGCTCCTCATTGAATATGCATAAGATCACCAGAAAGGTAAAGATCGAAAGAAAGAGGAGCAGGAGTAAACAACCCCTCAGGCCTGCTCTGCTACTCAATAACATCAGGGCTGAACATTGAATTCCACTCTCCGCTCTAACCTCATATACCATGATTCTCTCTGTTTCCAAAAGTCTATCGGTCTCAGCCTTAAATATATTCATCAACTGAGCAGCCACACTCATGTGGGGTAGAGATTTCCAAAGGTTCACAGCCCTCTAAGTGTAGAAATTTCTCATCATCTCAGTCTGAAATGGCTGATCCCCTATCCTGAGACTATGACCCCTAGTTCTGGCTTCTCCAGACAGGGGAATGCAACCTTTCAACACCCACTCTATCATGCTCTCTAAAAATGTGATATGTTTCAATGAGATCACCTCCCATTTTTCTAAACTCCAGAGCATAAAGGCTCATTCTACTCAATCTCTCCTCATAGGACAGGCCTCGCATCCTCAGAAGCAATCTGGTGAACCTTTTTCATACATTCTCCAAGACAAATATATATTTCCGTAAGTAAGGGGAACAAAACTATACACAGTTCAGCATCTGTTATAAGGGAGACAGAAAGAAACCAAGTTGGAATCAGAGAAATTTATGGGGAAAGATCAAAAACATTGCTGAAAAGATAGGAGGTTAGAAATTCCTACAATGTCTTTTTGGGGGCCGATGGGGTGCGCTGATTCTTCCACCTGTCTGGGAAACTGAAAAGTTGTTAACCTTTCATTAGTGAAGCCAAGAGCATTAGGAGCGTTCCTTCAGACCCCATAAGGAAAGTTAAGGCTTCCCATGCTCCAGATTCCTCTCTCACCTACTACCCTACAAATTGACATCAACGCTCAGCTCTCCTTACACCCGCTGAGAGCTTGATTTGCCAGATGACAGGAGCTGCCTTTCCACCCATTGGTTAATGGTGGGAAACTGGCTGGAATCAAAGCTTTCCTGCTGGAACCCGCTACCAGGTAAAATGCCTCTCAAAGTGGTTTGGATCCAAAAGTGAACTGATTGCCCCACTTTAGGGTTTGAAGAGTCCATGCACCTCTACGTCTCAAAAGGACACTTAGTCAAGGTAATCGATCATGAAAGGGCTCTTAGAAGTTTGTTGTTTGTCACTGGTGCACAGTCTGAGGTAGCTTATAGTGAAAACAAAAATGTTGGACCACTGAGTATGAAACAAAAAAGGCTGCAGTACTACGTGCAGTTTTGGTTTCCAAGTGTGGCAAAGCATACCAAGGCACTGCAGAGGGTGTAGAGGAGGGCAACTAAGATATCAAATCTTAAAGCACTTGATTTTGATGACAGGTGGCAAGAGTTAGCGTCATTTACTTTGGAAACCAGGCGGAGAAGAGATGGGCTGAGGTTTTTCGAATGGTGAATGGGTTGGACATAGTCTGTCGGAGAGGTCATCAAAATGTGTTGTGATTATAGGACTAGAAGCTAGGCCTTTAAATTCTGTAGGCAAACAGGTTGGGTTTGAGAAAGTAGTTTGTTTCGCAGTGGGTGATTTCCCTCTGGAACAAGCTTTCTAGTCATGTGGTGAGCATGCCGTTATTATAGTCCTTTAAAAGGGAACTTAAAGAAAACAAGCATCTTTCCAATTATAGGGACCAAATTGCTATTTAGTTGTGTTTGTGATGGGTAAGGCAACCGCAATTTCCCACAGCTTGCTTGAATTTTGAAAAGAATTGGAGCTAAATCTTCCAGCGTTTTCCTAAATTGGCCACAGGTTTTTTTTTCACCCCTCCTGGGAGATAGCATTGCAAGGGGAAGAGTGCACAGTTTGGAGTTGCATGGATGGGGAAGGCTTGACGGGCCTGATATCATTCCCTTCAATCATTTCACATATTCATATATCGCTGCTGTGGTATCTTTCCAACTCTTTAAGCTGAGAAACAGCAGGTCTGAACTGGATTAAAATATTCACTTCTTCATTTAATTCTGCAGTTGAGGGAAGTTGTATGAATTCCTGACTGATGATATCTAACAATTATGTACAATAAAAATACAAATCTTTACAAGGCCTAATGAATAAACACCAGCTATTTTACTAATGATAACACATTTTTGAAGGGTTAGGAATCTGTTGATAAGTACTAAGCATGGTTAAAGATGCAACAGAGCTTTCTACAATCATTACACCCTTTTTAATTCACATCTACATTTTTACAAGGCTACAGAAGAAAGGAAACTAGTCTATTGCAAATATATTATTATGCTCCACCAACTAAGCAAATTTTAATTGTTTAAGTAGAGGGGATTTTTCCAAAATGCACAGCAGATGCATCTCCTCTCATCATTAAATGCTTATATTCCAAACGTAAGCTTTGATTTGAGGCAGGGCCATCACTTGAACAGAACGATGTCCAAATCATCAATATTGGCCAAAGCAACTGCATCTGGGAAATATACGTTCCAGCAACAAAGGAATGCCATTTGAGATGGAAGAGATGGAAGAGATTCATGGTTTTGATTTTCACTTGGGACTTATGTCAGGCAGGCAGTGGGCAGGCTGATTGATAATGTCTGCCTAGTGTTATTGTCAATAAGTCCAGAAACGTTTTGAAGGTTGAGTTTGATAAATGAGTTGCCAGCATGAATTAAGCTCCTTAGAGAGAGCCTGCTTCTTTTAAAGTGGGGTGGTGGGGGAGTGGGGAGGTGAGGTGATATTTTCAGGATGCTGGTTTCATAGGAAGCACTCTCTTATAAACTGAAGGAAGAATGTTGTTGGCCAGGGAATTCTGTTTCTGTCATGCTGTGCTGGAGATACTGGTGGAGCAAGCAATGGCAGGGAAGGAAGTTGTCTTCTGAAGGCAAACAGATGTCCAAGATAAGTCAGCCAACAGCCATGAAGAGAGGTGTGAATGCCTGCAGAGAGAGGAAAACATTAAGGGCCTGATTTTATTTCAGAAAGAAACTTAATGATTTTAATTGGACTGCTAAGGTAAGAATAGACTCAAAAATGTGTAAATTATTAGACAAATGGGGTGGTTTTTTTCAACTAAATCAATGGGCTGGTGTTGCACACTGTCCTCCAGATACAGGACGAATGATTTAGCTTCACATTGAGCAGTTGCAACCTGCTGAGCAAGTGTGAGTCAAAACTCTTTCTAACCTTGGGCTATCGACAGAAATATAGCAATTAAATGTGATTAGGCCTCCTCAGCAGCAGATGCCAAAGGTTCGTGACAGAAAGAGGAACTGGCTTTAAGTTTGTATTTGAACTTGCAGTTATTAAGATGTTGGTTTGGTATGATGGAGGAAGAGCATACAAACATTTCTTTGTTTCTCATCAGCACCAGCAAAAATAAACTAAGCTTCTTTAAAAGAAGAAGTAGAGGTATCTGCTGAGCAGTACTGACTCTTGAATTAATTCTTAATCCGAACACAACTCTTTCCTAATCCTTGCATTGGAGTTTTGATTAACTTAAATAGTTTTGGTTCTCCTACCTGGGAATTCCAAAACCAAAGCCTGTCTGAACATGATATTTTACAGGAGTGCACAGGACACAACATATATGGTGCTTGACTGCTGAGATTGCTTCTTAATCTTAAGAATGAAAGCTACAATCACAGCAATTGCAGTGGTTACGAGTCAAGGATGGGGAACACTTTTGTGGTTCTGAGTGTGATCTAAATGCAGAGCAGGCTTGAGGGGCTGAATGGCCCACTTCTGTTCCTATAACCGCTGGCCCATTGGTTGCCTCACAGTGCAGCGAGTTTCCAGGCAATGTTCTGTTGTTCTTATTTCCAGTGCAGAGATTTTTTGTTATTCTTTCATGGAATGTAATCATCGCTGGTAAGTCCAGGATTTGCTGCCCATCCTGAATTGCCGTGGAGAAGGTGGCAGTGAGCTGCCTTCTTGAACCGCTGCAGTCTATGTGGTTGAGGTGCACCCACAGTGCTGTTAGGAAGGAGTTCCAGGATTTTGATCGAGTGATAGTGAAGGAACGGTGGCATAGTTCCACGTCAGGAACTTGCAGGGAGTGGTGTTCCCCTGTGTCTGTTGCCCTTATCCTTTTAGTTAGTGAGGTCGTGGGTTTGGAAGGTGCTGCAAAAGAAGCTTGGCGAATTGGTGACAGGAGTGAAAGATACCTGCCTTGTGTAAATTTTTAAAACCACTGAAAAAAATCAACCTACATTTTAAAAGTTCTATTTTATACAAAATAATTGACAGAAAAAGAGGTAAATGCATTTAAAGAACTCACATTAAACGGAGAGTGTGTTGCAGTTTATGTTTGGCAGGAGTAGAAAGCAGACAGTAGTGAATCTGCCACCCTTTAACACCCCCATCAATGGAGGACAGGGTATCTGACCAATGGCCGATCCTCATCTCTGTATATGTTGCATTTCGTGATAGACAGGTGTAAAAAGTTTGGTAAATATGCACAACATTGGGAATGGTAGCATAGTGGTTATGTTATGGACTAATAATCCAGAGATAAGAGTGCTAATCATACCATGGCAGTTAGGGAATTTAAATAAACGTAATTAAATAAAAAGATAATCTCGGTAATGATGATCATGAAACCACCAAATTGTCATAAAGACCCATTAGTTTACTAATATCTGATGGGGAAGGAAGTCTGCTGTCCATACCTGACCTGGCCTATATTGATTCGAGACTCACAGCAAAGTGGTTGACTCTTAATCACCTTTCTAACTAACTCGGCAAGCCATTCAGCTGACATGAAAGTGGTTTCTAAATGGTAATTAGAGATGGGCAATTAATTCTGGGCTTTCCAGTAACACCACTTTCCATAAAAAGAAAAAAAAATACTCGGACATTGCAGGGAATGAAATGGTGGGGATGGGCTATTGTTTGGTTGCTCCTATTGGGTTTTATAATTTGGATGAGGAAGATAAATTCATTAGGGGATACCAAAACATGAGTGCAATAACACTTGAGGCATTTGCAGCCATCACTAACTCAGGGCCCACATTTAAAGATCCCCAGCAGTGCTACCTGCAAATGTCAAAAGAGACTTACCTTTACTGCTTCATTACGGAGGCTATCATTGAGTACTGTAATCTGCTCCAGAGTGACCTGGAGGGAGGATTACTCATCCCATAGTGGTAAAGGCTCCCACAGCAGAAAGCTTTTACATCTGTAAGCCACTGCAGGGAATGCCTGACAGACTGCCTAATATGCAGCCCATAGATGTTTCATACAAGTGAGAGTCACAATGTTTGTGATGGGTAATGCCTTTATCATTCTACCGGTGGATAAGAGATACTACCTTGTATAGGGTGAAGAAATTCTATCAGATGGCAAGATTCCCAAGAGTACAGGGTAGATGGCACTTACATTGGCATCAGGGCTCCTCACAGCAGCCCTGCAGCCTACACGAACAGTAAGGACTCCCATTCAACTAGTGGAAGGTGATGCCTGTTTACACAGATCTTCAAAAAGGGCAAGATAGAAGTGCAAATTGCACAGAATTACATTGAAGTTATGGCACAGAAACAGGCCATTCAGCCCATTTGGCCTGTATTGGCATTGATGCTCTACACAAACCTTCTCCCACCCAACATATCCTACAATTCCTGTCTCACTCAAGCTCTTCCCTAGCTTCCTCTTAAAGGGTTCAATGCTATTCACCTCAACTACTCCTTGTGGCGGCAGGTTCCACATTCTAACTACCTTTTGGCTAAATGAATAGTGAATATAATGAATTACGTATTGGATTTATAAACGAGTGATAAAATTTCTAAGTGATGTCTCTATCTCTTGATCCATGTGAGGGACTGATGCCTGCCAGACAGATTGTAGACTTTTCAATGAACCTGCACCAAGCACCAAGACATCGCAAAGCACAGAAATCCAAGGGGAAGAAAATCAATGAATGCGATTTTCTGGCCCCACCTTCCACCATGATCATCCGGTCCGAAAGTCAACGCGCTTTTGGCTGGGCTGCCAAATCAAATCTCCTGCTGTGGGTTCCGCCATGACGGGGCTGGAAAATTCCAGCTAATATCTCCGCCCTAAAGCAGCCTGACCAAAGAAAGGAATTCCAAGTGCAGCTCATGACCAATCCGGAAAATCTTCACACATCGAACTCAATTCCAGAGCATTGGGATCAAACAAAGTCAGCTGTGCTAGACACTTGTGCCCAGACCATTGGACTTGAGCAGCATCATCACCAGGACTGGTTCACTGAAAATGATGTTGAAATATGTGATCTCCTAGAACAAAAATGAGCAGCCTCCATTGCCTGGCAGAACAACCCAAGGCCACAAGTCAAGAAAGCAGCTTTCTAACACTCAAGCCTGACGTCCAAAGACAAATCCAGAAAATAAAGGGCAAGTGGTGGAAAGAGAAAACCCAAGAGAGCCAACAATATGCTGACCATCATGCCAAGCAAAGCTTTTTTGAAGCCAACAGGGTCAACCATAAACCAAGGCCAAATGGACAAAATCCCCTTCTTTCACAGGATGGTGTTTCTCTTCTTAAGGATGACAATGCCATCCATTAACACTGGAAAGAATATTTTCAACAAGTCCTCAATTATGAACCCACAGTGGCAGCTGGTACTCTCCATCTGATTTCCCCCATTATCATTTGGCAAAATCCATGAGTGAGCCACCATCAATGGGAGAGCTGCAACAAACAATCAAATGAGTGAAAAACACAAAGTCTGCGGCCCCGATGGTATTCTAGCTGAAGTCTTCAAAGCTGGTAAGTTTTTTCTTACATCAAGACTGCATGCACTCTCCCTATGGATTTGGGAGGAAAAAGAACTCCTCTCAACTTCAGGAATGTGACATTTGTAACTATCTACAAGAAGGGAGATAAATTATGCTGCAGAAGCTTTTGAGGTACTCCCTCTTGTCCATAGTAGGGAAAATCCTGACACGCATTCTCCTGAATCGCCTGTGGCTGAGGAAATCCTCCCAGACACACAGTGTGGCTTTATACCTTCCAGAGGAACCTCTGACATGGTTTTGTTGCCAGAAAATCCAAGAAAAGTTTTGAGAGCAACACCAGGAACTCTTCTTAACATCCATCGTGCTGACCAAAGCATTCGACTCAGTAAATCCTGAGGCTCGATAGATTGTCCTCCAAAAATTTGGATCTCCAAGCGAGTTCATCGTAATCCTGCATCCGCTTCATGATGATATGACTGCAACTGTCTTAAGTGGGAGATCTGAAATAGATGCCTTCAAAATCTGGACTGGAATCAAGTAAGGCTTTGCCCTCGGGATAACCGACATACTGTCTACAATTTACTTGATGGTCGCTATTCACCTCATCAAAGATCAATGGTATGAATATTAAATACTGCATAGATGGAAAGATCTTTAACCTCAGTCACTTCTGTGCCAAAACTAAACTGACCAAATAGACATACATGAACTACAGTCTGCGAATGTCTGCCCTTGACTGTCATGGCCCACACTGCACCAGATTTGCAAGCCACTCTTGATCTTTTGAATTCTGCAGTACAAGAAACTCACCTGTCATTGAATGTTGCCACAAGAAAACTCATATATAAACCCATGTCAGGTCAACCAAATGTTCCAGCTCCCATATATACTCCAGGTGACGCTGATGGACTGGGGGACATTTGGTTGAACAGCAGCATGTGGTGACAGGACTTCCTGCCCAGATGGGGGCAGAGGTCTTGTCTCAAAGTTATTAATGCCTTCTGGGCATTAAATGCCTGCGTGGTGGGCTGCTGGAGTGGGGGTGGGGGTGGGGGGGGGGGGGGGTGGGGTGGTGGTGGGGAACCCTGGCATCCCACAAAGGTCAGCCCTATAACTCTGAAATAGATAGTCATTTGGTAGTACAGAACTTGAGCATTGCTGGAAAAAAGGACATGTCTGAGTTTTTCATCCTGCACTCATCAGGACACTTACAACAATACCAAAACAACAATTTATACTGTATGTGAAAAGAGTGCTGATTGGTTGGCAAGTGGCGTTGCCATGGAGAATGCTATATTTAAAGCTGCAGCTGCATGTAACAATTTCCTTACATGTTTTAATGGGCCTCATCCTGCGCTCAAATTCACCTATGAAATGGAACAGTCAAATGAACTCCCCTTCCTTGACATACTAGTTGAGACTTCTGCCAGGGGATTCGCTACCATGGTCTACCACAAGCCTACCTTCGCCGGTCAATATATGCATTGGGATTCTTACAGAACCACACGCTATAAGATTGGTCTTATTGGCAACCTTGTAAATAGGGCCTGAGCCATTTGTTCACCATGCAAAGTAGGGCACATCGAAGATATTCTGCAGGACAATGACTACCCTGATCAAATCATTTTGCAATGTATATCATGCAAGCTCATGAATGGGTCTAAGGTCATCACTTTCGGACCTGAAAAGTACCCAGTCTACCTCAGATTACCCTGGAAGGGCAAGGTATCTCAAAAATTTGAGTAAAGGTGAAGCTAGCTGTTTCATGTTGCTACTATGCAGCAGTATAAATATATATTTTTCCCAATATTACTGTGTGGTACTGAGAAGCAGGCTTGTGGGATTTGTGTGTATATGTTGTGTGTATGTGTGCACGTGACTAATTTAATTAGACTGAAGACAGTCAGACTGCAAGGTTTGAATCATCAAAGGGTTAGGTGTAAAGCAAATGTGTGAGCTAAGAAGGGACACTAGTAAATGCAGCCTGAATAGGAATTTGCATTAGGAGTTAGATAAGGAGTTGAATTTTTAGCTGTTAAATTTCAAAGAGACATAGGAGTTTTACAACTGGCAAATATCATAAATAAATAAAGCAAAGTTATTACATTTGTTTTTTCCAAAAGTAGGGGGCCATAAAGACAACATAAAGATTATAGATTCTGGGAAAGGTAACTTTCAAAACTAGTTGAGAACAATGGGTAAAGATGAAAGGGAAGAAATATATTTAAGGGAAGATTGAAAGCTATATGGGGTGTGTAGCAATGTGATTTTGAAAAGTGTGTTGTGCAAGTACAGTCTTGTGAAGGAAGCAGCTTCTAGCCACCAAAGTGAAGTGTCCAATTGTTTCAGAAAGCAAGGTTTTGTTACAAGCTTTGGGGATTTCCATTGTCGAGTGAGGGGGAGAGAGAAGCTTGTGAAATGCCTTCCCTATAGCAACAGTGAGTGCCTTGTTGCAAAATTACTGGATCTTTTGTAGATTAAGGATCTATAAGGATGGTTGCCTGAAAAAGGGGTGTTTATTTGTGAGTCTAGCCATGTAGAAATCTTTTAGGAAAGGTTATAAGACTAAATCTAATTGTGTAACTGTAATCTTGTGTGTTTAAGTTTTCTTTTCTCTTGGTTAATAAAAGTTTTAATTTAATATTTAAAATCTCCAAAAGTGGTAGCGGAGTCCTTACTTCTGACTTCAGCACATATACCTTCTCATAATAAAAATATAAATTCCAAATTGCTTTGATAACTTGGCCAAGTTTCCCTCTGTGATTTGATCAGCCCCCGGCAATTACCACCCCTGCCATATCATAACAGTAGCAACACGAGTGGTATTCGCAACTAGCAGGATGCTGCTGTCAGGCCAAAAAGACATTATGCCTATCACACAAATGAGTAATGTGATACATGAATTTCAGTGCCAGTGTGATGCTAGGTATGGAGGCAGTACATCCCAAAGACTGGTGGATTGTATTAAACAGCATGTCCCTTCTGCTATTTTCAACAGGCAGGGTAGAAATCGTACCCAACCAACCCTTGCTTGCAAAACTCAAAATACAGTGCACAACGTTAGATCTGATTCCGCGATTGGACGACATTTCCTAATAATCCTCAAGTGCTAAGAATTATGCAGACAACCTTTTTAAGATTGTCAGTCTCACAGTGTGGCACATTTGTGTGTACTGGAAGCTACATATATTAATACACAGGGCCCTATTCTTTACAGACAGAAAGAACATGTACATACATTGCACCTGTTTAAGCTAAACAAAATAAGTGACAGCCATTCACTGACTCATTCCTCAGGGCAATGCCTTGACCAATCAGGTTCAAGCTGCCTGGTTTCAATTTCAAACAATGCTTGACAGTTAACTGTCAGTCACTATCAATGGTGCATTCATCATGGCAATACCACTTGCCAACCAATCAGCACTCTCTTCACATACAGTATAAATTGTTGTTTTCCCCTTATATTGGTACTCTTGCGAGTATCCTGTTGAGTGCAAGATGGAAAGCTTCGACATGTCTCTTTTCCAGCAAAACTCTGAAATAATGCTCAAAATAACTGCAGGCTATTCCAGGTTGCAATACTTGGTTATGCAAACAGGACTTAATGGATTTAAGAGCAGGCCAAAGACTATTGATCTATGCATGCTTTATTAATATTGGAGCATAGAAAAAGCAAAGTGGGATTTGTAGCACTCTCACAGAACTACTTATCACATAGCACTTTTCATCAACATCTTCCAAATCCATGATCTCCACCACCCGGAAGGAGAAGGGCATCAGGTGCATAAGAACACCATCACCTGCAAGTTCTCCTCCAAGTCACACTCCATCCTAGTTTGGAAATTAAGTGTTGCTCCTTCATCATTGCTGGGCCAAACTTCCTCCCTAAGTTAATGGTAGGTGTACCTACACCATAAGCCACCACCTGCTCAAGAGCAATTAGGAATGGACAATAAATGATGGCTTATTTGCCAGTGATGCTCACATCCCATGAACAGATACAACAAAACAGCAGGTCAATGAAATGCCCGCATAAGGGTCAGCAGTAGTGGGGAGAAGGAAGTGGGGGAACTGTAGAAGGGAATAGAGGGAGCAGAGCAGTTATTATAACCTTCACATACAACCCCTGTAGAAGAACTGCAGATGCATGGTCACAACAAACCCACTGTATGGGCCTGAATTTCCACAGAGTGGCAATCAGGGCTGGATTGCCACACCGCTCCTACGTCCTTACCTGGAAATCTTCTCGCCTATTGTCTCACCCGACTTCCCAAGTCAGGCCAGGCAAAAACTGTGCAGGGCAGCACACTCCTGAGGCCTTCAGTCGAGCGCCGCAGAATTTGTTGGAAGGAGGCCACACTCCCATTTTTACGGCACTGGCTGCTGTAAATTAGGTAAACTTAGCCACTTTCAAGCCAGGAAGAAGGTAGGTTTGTGAGGTAAGTGGTTAGAATTTGGGTTTGGGGGAGGTTGGTTGGACAGTCAGAGGGTGGTCGCACAGTTGGGGGGGGTGGTTGGTCAGACAGCCGGGGCGGGGAGCAGTCGGGCAGTTTGTGGTGGGGGGGGTTGTTGAACAGTCACGGGGCGGGTCAGACAGTAGGGGAGGGTTCGACAGTCAGGGGTGGGGTCTAACAGTCGGTGGTGTCAGACAGTCAGGCTGGGGATGTTGGACAGTCGTGGGGTGGATTGGTTCAGACAGTTGTGGGGGAGTTCGAACAGTCAGGGGGAGGGCTGACAGTTGGAGGGCGTTTCGGGCAGCCAGGGGGGCCGGATAGTTGGTGGAAGTCGAGCTTGGATCAGTTCGGGCCTGAGGAGGAGGTCTAGTTGGGAGTTGGTGGGAGTCCCGAGGGGGTGGTCCTATGGTATGGGTAGTCGGGGAGAGAGGGGAGTCCTGTTGCGGGTTGGGGCGGATCTGTACAATAGTTACCCAGGAGCTAGAAGCTGTTTTAATTCTTCTATTGACGCAACACAGTCAGAACTATCTGAAGTTCACGATTTAAATTGCATTTTCAGATGGCTGCCAGTGCAGGGCAATTGCCCATCAGAATTTTGCACTTCCAGGCAATTGCCGGGCAAACCTTGCTGGGAACCTCTGGAGGGATTACTCATAGCATCTTTGGGGCACCACCCCAGTTAATCGGCAGATGAATGATCACAACAAAAGCACTGTATCTATTCTAACTAGGCGACCACAAATATTAGTGATGGTTATGAGCTGCATTTTTATCATGTAGCTTTCTGCATTTGAAAAAAAAAGTGGGAAAACTAGTTTGGTTACTTTGCAATATACAGCCTGGAAGGAGTTGGCAATCACAATTGTGGTTTCTGTTGTTCTCACTGTGTCCGAATGGTAACAAAATGTATCGAAGCCCATAGACATTGGCATTCCTCCTGGTCCCATTTAATGCTGCCCACATTTGTATCTGGATACCAAAGACCTATGACATTCTTATAAGAGTAAACCACTGCAGATACTGGAAATCTGAGTTAAAGACAGAAAATGCCAGAAATATACTCAGCAGGTCTGGCAGCGTTGGCAGAGAGAGAAATTTTTAGCTCAATAACTTTTCATCAGAACTGGGAAAACAAGAAAATTTAATAGGTTTTAAACAGGTAAAAGGTTGGGGGTGGGGGTAGGGACGAAGAATAAAAGGCAGTTCTGTGCGGGGCCGGAAGACGGGAGAGATTAAATGAAAAGATTGAGTTGTGCAAGGCCAAAGGGAGTGGTCAAAGAAGGAAAGAGACAAGATATCTGCCCAGAGCAGATGTGAATGGCAAAATGATAAACAGCTGCCAGCCAAAAATAAAAGCAAGAGAAAAACAAAGTTAAGACTGATATGTGAAAAAAAAGGAAACAAAATGGGGACAGAGATTATGGTCTGGAATTGTTGAACTCAGTGTTGAATCCAGAAGGCTGTAAAGTGCCTAATTGCAAGATGAAGTGCTGTTCCTCACCCTTAGGCTGAGCTTCATTGGGACACTGCAGTCGGCCAAGGACAGAGATGTCAGTGTGAGAACAAGATGGACAAGCGTGCCATGGATGGAACAATCTCTTCTGAATGCTGAAGGTGGAGAATAGGCGGTGGGGGGAGATGTGTTCAATGGTGGCATCATCCTGAACATGACAGAGATGTCGAAAGATGATCTGTTGGATGTGGAGGCTGGTGGGGTGGAAGGTGAGGGAAGTGGAACCCTATCCTGGTCCTGTGAGCGAGGGGAAGGGGTGAGAGCAGAAATATGATAAGTGAAATGGACAAAGTCGAGGGCCTAGTCAATCACGGCGGGGGTGGGTGGACGCGGAATCCTTGTTTGAGGAAAAAGGAAGACAACATATCAGTAGTGCTGTTGTGGAAGTTTGCATTGGCAGAACAGGTGTGATAGAGACAGAGAGACTGGGAGAATGGAGTGGAGTCCTGGCAGCAAGCTGGATGTGAGAAAGTGTAGCCAAGGTCAGCAATTCAAAGGGATCATTCCCTCCCCCACACTCCGGTCTGCCCTGGGATATTACTAGCTAATTAGCACATGAACCTAACTCCCTATTATTCTGTCAGCAAATTCTAACCTATTTTATTGTTAATGGCACTGTCGGTCTTAGCCCTCCAACAAGTACATATTTTTTAAAGTCAGTAGTGCATATATTTTGTAGCAGACTGGTCCAAAATCTAACTTGTATGAGAAAGGTGGAGATTGCCTTGGATTGGTCTACTGGTGGAACATGCTGCTTTATACAAGACGTTCTGAACAAATTGTTTGCTCTGGGCTCTGACAGCGTTGACTTGCAGCCGGAATAGTGTGCACCACTTACCTTTCACCTCCTTCCTGTGCACGGGGTTACTCTCGGTCAAACAGCTCAGCAGAGTCTTCAGTCTAACTGCAGCTGTTAGCACTGGGGTTACACGAGTGCACTGCAAGAACACAATTCCTTGCCCTTCCTCCCTCCAACAAAATACATTTGCTTGGCAGAAAACTAAATTTTTTTTTAATCTTGCAATTGGGTTTTGAGAAACTAAGAAAAATAAAGTGCAGCCTGACGCAACTTTTGTATGGTTTATCGTCCACTTTCAATTCTCTGACTTTGAGTGTTTTTTGCTTTGCAAAAGCTCTCCAGCCCTTGCCAATGCTTTACATCTCACGTTTCAGACACCAGCAAATCGTTCTCCAACCACATTTCCTAGAACTGGGATTGAACAAGATCACTCGGTTCAGTGGGGTGGGGTTGGGGGACGGTTAGTAACACACTATTAAACCACTATCCTCCGATGTATGTGAAGTTGCGCAGCTTAATACAATAAACCAAGGACACTCCTGAAGTCAAGAAAAAAAGAGCTAAAGCAATTAATTTGATAGTGATAAGAAAGAAAACAGCAATACCTGTAGTAAGATTTGCTAGTTAAGTTTTATTGTATTATTTCTGGGTATTAAATGGCTAAATAAAGGCCCAACCATTCTTTACGTTAAAACATGTAAATACATTCTGATCTTTTGTGACATTAATTAGTGTGCCATTTTGGAATTATTTTAATAAAGATGATTTATTTTCCTTTTAACAAACATGCCAGCATGTTAACATGTTAACATTGTTGGGTTTTGATTTACCTAAACTTTCTGTTGGGCGTTGAAGCTGATGGCCTGTCCCTGTGAAGTAGCTGCTGGCTGCAACAACAAAAAGACCTGACATCCCATTTTAAATGCTTTTGACAACAGATGGTAATGAATCACAAGGCGCCAAGCAGCTATCTGGGGAAATGCGATGACCTGCAGGACTTGCTGATGAAACTGTCCGCCAGAGTGTTTTAGTATCTCCCCTTATACTGGGTTTAGCAATCAGGCACTTTACAGCCTTCCAGACTCAATGTTGAATTCAACTTATGTGAAATCACCCAAATTCGCCTCAAGTTCAGGGGAGAGATGGCGCAGTGGTCATGTCAATGAACTTGTGATCCAGAGGTCCTAGGCTTACGCTCTGGGGACATGGGTTCAAAACCAAATTTGAAATCAGTTAATAAAATCTGGAATACAAAGCTACTCTCAGTAATAATGACCGTGAGACCACTATTGAGATGAAAGTAAAATACTGTGGATGCTAGAAATCTGAAATAAAAACAAAAAAAAGGGCTGGGAAAAACCTACTCCCAATGCGGTTTCCTCTACATTGGGGAGACTAAATGCAGACTGAGTGACTGCTTTGTGGATCGTCTTCACTCAGTTCGCAAGCATGAACCAGACCTTCCTGTCGCTTGCCACTTCAACACACCACCCTGCTCTTATGCCCACATGTCTGTCTTTGGCCTGCTGCAATGTTCCAGTGAAGCCCAACGCAAACTGGAGGAACAGCACCTCATCTTCCGACTAGGCACTTTACAGCCTTCCGGACTTAACATTGAGTTCAACAACTTCCGACCATGGACTCTCTCCTCCATACTCACCCCATTTTTTACTTTGTTTTAATTTTACTTTCTGCTTTCATTATTTATTTATTTATTAATCCTTTTTCCCCAATGGGGACCCCTCCAATGGCATTCCACGCCCCACCCCCCCAACCCCCATGCAGGGCCATCTGTCACTTGTTCCTATGTTGTGCTTTTATAGAACACTGACCCTTGAATTCAGAAATATGGAGTGCAAAGGGACTTGGGAGTCCTAGTCCAGGATTCTCTTAAGGTTAATTTGCGGGTTGAGTCAGTAATTAGGAAAGCAAATGCAATGTTGACATTTATTTCGAGAGGACTAGAATATAAAAGCAGGGATGTGCTGCTGAGGCTTTATAAGGCTCTGGTCAGACCACGTTTAGAACATTGTGAACAATTTTGGGCCCCATATCTCAGCAAGGATGTGCTGGCCCTGGAGAGGGTCCAGAGGAGGTTCACGAGAATGATCCCAGAAATGAAAGGCTTAACATATGAGGAACATTTGAGGACTCTGGGTCTATACTTGATGGAGTTTAGAAGGATGAGGGGGGGATCTGATTGAAACTTACAGAATACTGAAAGGCCTGGATAGAGTGGACATGGGGAAAATGTTTCCATTAGTAGGAGAGACTAGGACCCGAGGGCACAGCCTCAGAGTAAAAGGAAGACATTTTAAAGCAGAGATGAGGAGAAAGTTCTTTAGCCAGAGAGTGGTGAATCTATGGAATTCATTGCCACAGAAGGCTGTGGAGGCCAGCTCATTGAGTGTATTTAAGACCGAGATAGATAGGTTCTTGATTGGTGAGGGGATCAAAGGTTATGGGGAGAAGGTGGGAGAATGGGGCTGAGAAACTTATCAGCCATGATTGAATGGCGGAGCAGACTCGATGGGCCGAATGGCCTAATTTCTGCTCCTGTGACTTATGGTCTTGTTCTGCTATTGATGCATTCTGTTCTTACCTTTATGCCACCTTCTTTAGTCTTTAACATGAACATTAACAGCCCCCTGTTCTGTGTCCATGAAATCTTTATCAAGCTGTCCTTAGGTCCCACCTACCCTTGACCTCCTATTTTGCTCCACCTGCTCTTCAGCAGTATAAAATCCATCACATTTCTACTTCTCTTTAGCTCTGAAGAAGAGTCATATGCACCTGAAACATTAACTTTGTTTCTCTCTCCACAGATGCTGGGTTTTTCCAAGATTTTTTGTTTTTATTTTATATATCATATTGTATATGAAACTCTCATTGATTGTTGTAAAAACTAAACTGATTCACTAATGTCCTTTAGGCAACCAATCTGCCAGCCTTATCTGATCTGGCCTACATGTGACTGCAGATGCACACAATGAGGTTGACTCTTAACGGCTCTCCAAAATGGTCTAGCAAGCCATTCAGTTCAAGGGCTATTAGGAATGGGCAACAAATGCTGGCCTTGCCAGTGACACTCACAACCCATGAAAGAACAAAAAAATTAAATGCTGCATTATTTGTGAATCTTGGATTTTGTCGTATTTCCTCAACACTAGAGCATCATTGTTTAATATTGGGTTTAGTTTAAGGTGTCAGCTGCGGTTTTATTGCTAGCATATTCACCTCTGAATTTGGGGTCATGGGTTCAAGCCCCACTCCAGAGACTTGAACACAAAATTGAGGCAGTTAAAACCCCACTATAGGACTGAAGGAATGTTGTACTGCCAGAGTTGCTGTCTTTCAGGTGAGATGTTAAGTTGGAGTCACCCTTTCAATTGTGTAGTATAAAGGTATCTGGCATAGCAAGGGTTAATGTGGGAATGAGAAACAGAATCACCCACAATTTGGTGTAAAGAGATAGATGACCTAAGACTAGAGTCAGTTGTAAAGGGCCTGTGTAGAAGCAAGCATGGAGATGGCTCATAACTTGGGCTATACATTGTATATTTGTACATAGTTTGTGTTATCAATAAACACTTAATGTTTAACCATAAAAGACTCAGACCTCTTTGTGAGATCTACTGAACAATAAACTGGGCATAACAATATTTAAAGCAGAGCAGGGAGTTTTAAGAAAAGCTAAATATTGAAAATCCGAAATAAAAACAGAAAATGCTGGAAATACTCAGCAGGTCAGACAGCGCCTGTGGAGAGAGAAAGAGTCAATGATGGTACCTTGTAGAGGTGACAGCATTCTGCCACCAAAGCTGAGAATGGGAGGTGCCCCGGGGCCACATTTTGTCGGTGGCAGCCACTTGATTGGCTGCCACCTGGGCAGACATCCTATCATGAATGGCTGCCCAGCCCAAAGAGTTGTTGACCATCAGATCACCACCACTAGTGAAAATGTCAGTGGAAGCTGGAAAAGTCCCTTAATTGGCTGCTTAAGTATCTCAGCCCTCTGGCCGGTGGGCCACCTGTCACCTTTCCCACCGCTGGCAAACTGGCAAATTGACAGGAAGGCATCAGGCACACCCCCAACACCTTCCCACCTTTGCGCCTCCCCGCTCATGCCCATAAGGCTGTTAGAATTCAGTCTAATGTTTCAGGTCGATGACCTGTTATCAGAACAGGGGAGTTATCCATGGTAAAAGCAAAATATTGCAGATGCCGGAAATCTGAAATAAAAACAGAAAATGTTGCAAAAACTCAGCAGGTCTGGCAGCATCTGTGGAGAGAGAAACAGAGTTAACGTTTTGAGTCCAAATGTCTCTTCTTCACTCTGAAGAAGAGTTATCCATGGTGCCCTGGTCAATGTTTATTCCTCAGCCACGATCTCTTATTATCTGATCATTATCATGTTGCTGTTCGTGGGGTTTGTGGTTGCAAGTTGTCTGCAGTGTTTCCTGCCTAAGAAATGCACTCAAAACGTTGGCTGTAATGTGCTCTCTGGGATGTCCCCAAAATTGTGAATGGTGATGTGTCAATATTTTATTTTTCTTTGTTTATCCAGACAATAAAAAGCATTGTGCAGATTCTGGAAATCTGAAACAAAGGCAGAAAAAGCTGAAACCGCTTCAGAGGGTCAATTTACATCAGTGGGAGAGAACAACTAAGTCAATGCTTAGGGTGTGAAGACACAACAGTACATTTACAAAATTCATTCTCAGTAACTGGGCACAGCTAACGAGGCCCAGCAGTTATTACCTATCCTCAGTTGTTCTTGAAAAAGTGGTGATGAGCGCACCTTCTTGATGAGCCACTGCATTCCATGTGGTTAAGGTGTTCCCACTGTGCTGCTAGGCAGGGAGTGCTCTAGTGGGATTAAAGAGGCAGATTGGCACATTCATTAAGATTGCCAACCTGGCAGAATTGGGGATTGTTCTCCCAGGCACTGTGTCTCGGGAGTTAGGTCTGCTCCATGACGTGGTAGCTCACTTTACTTCATGGAACTGAGGAGCATTTGTGGGAAATTGACCAAGGGGGCCCCAGGGAACCAGGGGGATGCATTGGGCCTTGTGTTGTTACCAGTGCTGACAAGAAACCACAGGCTTTGAACTGATTCCTGCAGGATAGGTGCTCAAGACAATGACAAAACTTGGGCTGGACTCTGAAGGGAGAGTGAAACTAACGCACCTCCAAAGAACCAAACATATCTGCTGACAAGCCCAAAATACTCCCTCATGATCAAAGAAGACAGTTTTAATTCCTCAAGTAACCACAGAGTTGTAATTTTTTCCCTTTATTCCTTCACGGGATGTGGGCATCACTGTCAAGGACAGCACCTTACAGTTCATTGCAACATTTAAACCAGAAGGATTTTGATAAACTTATCCACAAAGGAGCAAAGTCCTAATGGCAGAAAACAGCCTGGAGCACAAGTCATTCACATCAGAACAGAGGGGCTACTGTGCAGGTATATTCCTCTTCACACCAATAACTAACTGCCCTTGAATGGGCTCGCTAAGCTATTACAGAGGGCAGTTAAGAGTCAACCACATTGCTGTGGGTCTGGAGTCACATATAGGCCAGACCAGGTAAGGCTGGCAGATATCCAGATGGGGAATTTTACAACAATCATTGTCATGATCACTATTACTGATATTCCAGGTTTATCAACTGAATTTAAGTTCCACCACTACTGTGGTGGGATTTGAACCCACGCCCCTAAAGCATTAGTCTGTGTCCCTGGATTTCTAATCCAGTGACTTTACTACAACCCCACTGTCCTCCCTAGAATTAGCTACCAGAAGTAGCAGTGCAAACAGTAATATAGTAACAGGTTTTGTTAGAAGTTGGATAGTATTGGAAATGAAATGCTCAAAAGCGTGCACAGGTAGGATGGGCTGAGTGACACCCATCTGCACAGTTGATCCTGAGATCCTTGGGGAAATACTTTTAATCTGCAATAGTCTGTACTATTGTCAGAGATGAAAAGAGATCCAGATCCAAAGGAAACGTTCAGAGTAGAGTTGGGTATGAGTACAAAAAGTAGCCACAGCATTTTGATTGCAATGAAAAATCATTTTTTGAAAGCCCTTGTGTGGCCGGTGACCATGTATGGCTATGAGAGCTGGACCATCAAGAAGAGTGACAAGGCTCAAATAAGGGCATTTAAAATGAAAGGACTCAGACTGTTAGGGGAAAATTAAAAAATCTAAAAGAGAACACTGTAAGAATTTACTGAAGAGCACTTAAAATCTCCAAGCAGCCATGGATATTAGACCTAATGACAGCTGAGGGTAAGCAAATAGACATTGTACACAAAGGAGCTTTGAGGTTTGTGTCATTTACACAGTTTCAAGAGATGAGCTAATGTCCAGCCAAAGGCAGAATCGTTCAAGTGGTGCAACGATGTGATGAAGTCTTGAGAGCTGGACTGGAGATAAAACATAACATAAAGTTAGTTTAGGAATACTCCTCTCTCAGATAGGGACAGGGCAGATGCTTTTAGTTTAGATATGGGAAAACATACAATGGACAGAGGTGTCTTTGATGAAACAACAGCAGTCTTGAGTTGTGAGAACCAAGGTCTTGCATACGTTTTGATTGGATAACATAATTATGTATACACCCTTTAGAATAATTGGTTAGCAAAATTACATGTTTATGTACTCAATAGGATAGTTTTAAAATGGTACCTGTGTGTAGGTTACCGAATGGATATATTCAAATATATTGTGATAAGAAAAAGTACAAAAGTAATGAAATGTAATCAATCTGGGAGCTGGGTCTTCATTCTTAGGAATGATTGCGTCTCCCTTGCATATGCTTGAATAAAACCAGTAAAGGAAGCCTGAGTCTCTCTGATCGCTATGTGGTCGGGGATTGTAGTTTCTCCTCTTCAACTGGCCTATGTGGTAGGTGCAGGATTAGAGGGAATGCCCTCTTTACAGACGGATATTACGTGTGTCATGGATGGCCAAGCTGACAAACGAGTGAGCGCTCGAGAAAGCCACTGTTAAGAAGAACATATTTGAGGTGGTGATATATATTTTGGACACCTGATGCAAACAGGAGGGGATTGTTTGGAAAAAGAGCGATGCAAGGTAAAACACCTGGAAATCATGCACAAGGAAGACCCAAGATAGAATGGATGGATAATAGCAGAACATGGACTGGCTCTCTATGGGACAGGCAGTAAGGGCAGTGAAGATTAGAAATCAGTGGAGAAAGATTGTTTATAGTGTGGCCAACATTCAGAATGAGGACAGATGAAAATCAAGACAAGACAGACAAGAGGCACATGGTATCGTTATATGAATGAATGCGATATGAGGTTTAAGGGGGAGGATGGAGAGTCACAAACCTGAGTTTTAAACTTAAGTGAAGCAAGTTTCCAAGGGTGTGTTTCAGGTTCTCGGCCCTTCTTGCATGGTGACAGTTGTCATTAAAACGTGAGCACAGACTCTTAGCTATGCGGGACTCACCCTTCATGGGGTAAATGCAGCAACAATTACAGACTGTGGGCGAATCTCTTGTGATCAGATGTCACAGGATCAGGTGGCATATAATCAAACCTCCAGGAATACTTCCAATGAGTTGGCAACCCTATGCATAATACAATCCGAAAAGGGGGACGGATGGAATATATATTGGTGAAAATAATGTGGCAAATCATCTCAAGCAACTAACAGAAGTGTTAAGACATTCAAGAAAAGGATAGGTCAATCAACTTTGTGAAGATGGCAGAAAAGATGAACTTCCATTAGTAACCTAGGGTGCGAACACTTGTTGAACGTAGTTCTTGAGGTTTGATCATGTGACATTTGATCATATGGTGCCTGAGCACATGATGTTCCATCACCAATGTTATTGCATTGGGCTCACTGAATGTTTCAGTACTTTAGCATTCCTAAGATAACAAAGTGAATTACCCCACAAGATTCTTACTTAAAACTAGTTGCATAATTTGGGCACAAATGATTTGGAATCATATTGAAGTCCCTGCGTAGGATGGAAGGGGAGAGGGTTAAGGGAGAAAATAGGGAGGCAGAAGATAATTATCACAAGGGCTGCATGGTGATTGAGATTATTTGTCCTCTAATAACCTACGGTAATATTTGCAACGGTGATTCCTCACACACTGAATTCTCAGTTTCAACTAAGCTGTTGGGTCCTGATAACTGGTGAATGGAGGCCTGAAATTTTCTAAGGGAGGTGAAGGACAACTTCATGGAAAATTGCCTTAATTCACTCCCACTTATACACCAGCAGCCAGCTTTGTGTAGGCAACAGTGGAGTCTCAAACTACCCTGTATTGACACAGGAATGTTTCAGATGAAAAAAGGTGGAAGAAAACGGTAATGAATATGCCCCCAAAAAATCCCCACAGATTAGGTTCAGATCATATTTTAGAACTCCCACTGTACTTTATGTCAACCATTACTTATTTGGTATGGTACTTGCCTCTGAGACAGAAGGTTGTGGGTTCAAGTCCTACTCCAGAGGCTTGAGCACAAAAATCAAAGTATAATACTGAGGGAGTGTTCCATTCTCGAAGAGGCTGTCTTTTGGATGAGACATTAAATTGAGGCACAGTCTACTCTCTCAGTGGATGTAAATTATCCCATGGCACGATTTTTGAGCAAACCAGGTGAGTTATCCCAGGTGTCCCAGCCAATGTTTATCCCTCAAACAACCGGTTCAAGGATGGATATGATGTGCACCCACTGATGGGAATGTAGGGTAGTAGGTGGTGAAACCTTTGCTTTACTCAACAGCTCCTGCATCTAGAGATGCATGAGGCAGCCAAAGCTCTCCATTGTCTCCTGTCCACAGCCCACGTTCTCACATCACTCCAGCGTTTGATGACCAGTTGGAGATCTCTATTGACTGTCTGGCTCCAGCTCACCTTGGGCCACCCTTTTCTTCTACATCCAGTAGGAGTCCACTGCATGGCTTGATGGGCAGGCTATGATGACAGAAGTCAAGTGACATGGCCAAACCAGCTGAGCCATCTTTTGCAGATGATGGATGAAACTGGAGGCTGTTCCAAGCATTTTCTCACTGCAGTGTTGAGTATAAAGTCCCACCAGCGTATGCCTAGAATCCTCTGAACACATCTGGCATAAAAGGCATCCAGTTTCCTTTCTCATTCAGAAACCCTCAGGAACACATTGAACCAGGGTTGTTTGCAGGCACCAAGAATACAAAATACATCTCTCCCAGGTTACTAGCAACAGCGCCTGGGAGAGCTACCCTTAACCCAGCAGACTCGTGGACAAAGGTAGAATCTACAGCACAGAATGAGGACATTCTGTCCATAGTGCCTGTGCCGTCTCTTTTACAGCAATTCAATTGCCCCAAATCTCTCATTGCACTACAATTTTTTTCCCCTTCAAATATTTATCCAATTCCCTTTTGAATCTACTTCCACCACCGTTTTGGGTAGTGCATTCCGGATCTTAACAACTCGCTGCATAAAAACATTCCTCACAACCACCCTCTGATCATTGTATACCAATTACTTTAAATCTGTGCCAGCTGACCATCCTAGCAGCACAAACAAGTTCTCCTGTTTTATTTGATGAAAATGCTTCATAACTTTGAGCATGTCTATTGAACCTCCCCTTGAATTTCTTTTCTCTGAGGAGAACAATCCCAGCTCCTCTAGTCTCAACACATAGCTAAAGCCCCACATCCCTTTAAGGTTCCAAAATCTTGTTGATAAACAAAGGGATCCTAAGAGTTTAATTGTTGTTTGGTTAAGGAGATTTGAAAATTGGGGTATGCTTATCAATTTTACTCTTCTGACAAAACGTTTATAATGCTTTGTGGTATTTTGCAGCTGTAATAAAGTGTGATTTCTAAAGGTTCCCAACCCTACCCCAAAACAAATTATCCATTCTTTCCAGGGGGGTTGAGAGGGTTTCTAATTCTGTTTGGGTGTATTCTTCATCATATGACTCCTGTCTCCAACTGCCCAATCCAGTTAAACAGCCTTTTGTCCTCCATCTCCTGTATTTTTTTATATAATTAACACCTAAAGTGTTTAAAGGAAATAAAAGAAAGACACAATTATTTTCACACCCATATTTTTTCTCAGTGAAGTGTCTCAGTTGTTAATCTTTAATTCTTGGAGACTGCAGGTTAATTTGATAGGGTAACCCTTGAGGTTGACTTTCCCGCTGTGTGCTTCCAACATTTTCTGTTTTTGTTTCTTACAGTTGCTAGTGACTGCCAGGTTACCAATACATTTTAGAACTGTGGTTATGTTTTAGAGTGAGACTAATCCAAATGGGATATCTTTTATCCCAAAGTGAGTCACCAAAGTGAGCATCACTTCCTAATGAAGACACTCTTGCCCACACGCTTGTTTATGTTACTGACTGATTGTAGGGCTTGCTAGTGAATGGTTATTGTTTCAGTAACAAGGCACATAACTACACTCTATTTGATGTTTAAGCATTTTTAATGGGCATTGGACTGTTTGCAGAGGGATAAAGATTTGTGGTTCGTGACATGAAGACAAATGTTTCAGAATAGATTGCCAACAGCAAGAGCAAAGTGCCCTCGAGGTTACTTTTGTTCTGTTGCAGCAGCTGATGCCACATAGCATGCAGGGAACAGCGGTGCTCTCTTGGACATAGCCAGGGGTTTAAGAGCGCCATGTTTGGACGAAGAAATCTAACAATTGCTGGAGAATCTTGTGCCTCAATACCTGTAACACATATAAAAAGAACCACACATTCTTGCAAATTGTTTTCCTAAGAAAGGCACAGGCACCTTACCTTTCATTGTGAAGAATAGTGAGATTATTCACACATTTTTTTTCCCTCTATTGGGATGAACAATTTTGTTACCCTCTTTCACAGAGCTCAGGGTTGGTTTGGAAAATGGATCACACTTACCCCAAAACGAAGCTTAGAATTTGTCAACTTTTAAATTACTTGGCAATAGCTATAGACCAAAGCATAAATACATATGAAATAAAGGCCAATCACTATACTCTCTGCCTGTTTAGGCAGCATATTGAGATAAGCATTCTAGCATGGAAGGTTGCCATCTGATTCATTGTAGCTATGTGAAAAGAGCTGTTATAGCACAGCCAATGGTAAATGCTGAACTGCTTAACTCCCAAACTTGAAACAACTGCCACAACAGTTTTGCAATTTGTATATTTATTTTGAGATGCATGCCTTGAATTCAATAGCAACAAGTCCAACGAATCTTAGGGTTTTTATAAAACTAAATCAAACATTTATTAATAAAATAAATTATTTTAAGCACGTACATAGGTCTACAAATTAATATTATGGTAATTCCTAGCTCCCCTGGTTAATCTAACTCCCAGTTACACCTCCGTTAAGGCAACAGTAAAACAACATAGATTTCAACAGACCCAGGCAAAGCAGCAGGAGACCCTGGACAGTTGAATTCAAAGCGAGTTTTCCTCAGCTTCGGTTCCTTGAAGACAGCAGCTTGAGGCTTAGATGCTGGAGGCTTCTCACTCTTCTGTTAGATCTTAAAATGCCTGCCCTTACACACAGCCTTCTCTCCCTTATACGTATTTTCCTCTTTGAATGCAAATTCCCATTGTTTCACCATGTCTTTGGACTTTAACTCTCTAATAATAAAAATCTATCATAGTCTTAATTTTGCCAGTAATCTTTGGGAAAAATAAACACACTGTTTCTTAACTACTTCTGGCTAGGTGTAACACTTCACCCACTCTCTTGAATTCAAGTTACTCTGGTTTATTTAAAAATACAAATGTTCCCTTTACACATCACATTCTAAAACTTCACACATTTACCTATTTAGCATTTAAAATCTAGCTTCTTGTCTTACATCAAAGCCTTCAGACCAGCTGTCTTTAATTCAATTAAGCCCCCCCCACACACACAGACCCATAGACACAGACCCCATTATTACTCTATTTTGCAATAGATTCCAATAACATTATGAAAATTATTATGTCTTCCTGACATAGCTTTCCATTTGACTTCAATCCCTGCCCTTTCTTCATGCCATTTAAAATTTTATCTTCTTCAAATATTTATTTGTCTTTCTTTTAAAAACAATTGAATTGCTCCCTACATCACAAAGACATTATAGACCTAACAAACCATTACAAAACCTAAGTATACTACTCCCCCTATTCTTTTGGTGATGACCTTTAATAAATTTCCTTGAAAATTTCCACCAATTCACGGACCAGATGAAATAGATTTTCATGCTTGCCTCATCAAAATCTCTAATCATTTTGATTACCTCTGTCAGATCTCCTCTTAATCTTGATTGTTCTATAGATCCCTCATTTCTCTTGTCTCTCCTCATAATTAAAGCCTTTCATTTCTGGTATTAGCTAATCTCTTCAATAACCTTTTGATGGCTTTCACACCTTTTCTAAAGTAGGGCACATAAAATTCAATGCAATATTTTGTCTTTCCTTTTGTATTCTCTGCCTTAAACCTTACACCATTTAAGGTGATTGGTAAAAGAGCCAGAGGGGAGCCGCTTGAAACCCAACTCCTCAACCATATCTCCAGTCACCTCCCCTAAATCTTGCAAAGAAACATATGAAAATGTCAGACTGGAAAAGAGGGCTTGGCGCATTGGGCCAATCCTAAATGGTCATGGTCCCCAACTTCTGTTAGATGTCTCAGTTTCTTTTCCTTAGGATGTTTTTCAGCATTAAAGGCACTGTTATAAGTGCAAGGTTGTTTTTGACAGTACAACAATATAGTTCTATTCAACCATAGCAAAGCAAAGTTATTTCCCTCTTAATTTTATTTGTCTTGTTAATTCAGCATCATCCTCAATTTTTACAGTGGTGCCAGATGCCATGGGGTCTCTCACAGCCAGTGCCATGATGCTGAGAAGCATCTCCTCCATAAGCCTCAGGAAATGAAGGACTCCTTGACACCCTCACCCCCCACCAAACCTCAGCCCCAAGCACTTCTGCTCTGTTCCCTTCTATTGCGTGCCACCTTGTCCTGCAAAAAGAGAGGCCATAATGTCAGTGATTGTGTAGCATTGTGTTTGAGTGATGTGCATGCAATAACTGACTTGCTGGAGGTATGTGGAGGCAGCAGAGGCGGATGTGAGGCTTACATCATCGGAAGGTGTGTAATGCTGAAGCGGAGCATTTGAATATTAGGTATGAGCCCAGATTGTCATGGAGTGCTGCAGGGTGAGTGATGCAGTGAGCAGTTTGAGAGATTGCAATACTTGCAAATCCTAACTCTACATGGCATAGAGTGTAGGAGATGTCATGTGAAGATGCATTCACTGACCTTGACCATCTGCGTGAGGTCATTAGACTTCTTGTGGCAATGCAGTTAAGGCCTCAAGTCCAGATGCCAGGTGTTGACCTCCCTGGCTACCTGCACCCAATCTCTTCTATGGGAGATGCTTGAGGGCCTTCTGACCCTCTGCAGATCCCTGGCATCTTTCCTCGTCCACACGCTCACCTGTAATGCTTCCAGCGCTGTCTGGGAATGCTCTCTCAGTCCTCGTATTCTATTTTCCATGATGTAAACTCCAGCAACATTAGTCAGTGAAGCTTTTCTTGTTGAGGGACAGCCTGTCTTTAAGAAGAGCAATCTGGCAGCACCTCGTGATCTTAATGCACAGGCTTTCAGCCTCCTGCTCAGCACAGAGGCAGCTGGCAGTGTGAAGAGAATTCCAGTAGCCAGGAATTTGCTCAGCTCTACGCTACAAATTTACGTGGCCGTATCATGTATTTAAACTCTGAATGACATCCCCCTGAAGGTTCCTTCCATTGTGCAATTCAACTGTGCTGCACTATTGCTGCACAATTTTCCTACAAAGCAGTTAAGTTCTGATTGACCCCACCAGCATAGTTCCCTCACCAAATAATACACTTTGCTTGACCAGAGACTACTTTTACCGAACAGCAATTAGATTTTGTGGTCTCAAAGATACATAGCTCCCATTAGCTGCAGAATAATATATTGTGTAAATGCTTGGTATAACACACCTATGCTTTGAATAGCATATCAACCAATTAACTGAAAGCAATACCATTTGCATCATGATAATAAACACATACACTATGATTTTAAAACTTTCGTCTGTAAGAAAGAAAACAAAGACTTGCATTTATATGTGAAACTACTTTCACAACCTCAAATGCTTTCCAAGTGTTCAGCAGATTTTTTAAATTTATTCTATCATGGGGTGCGGGTGTCCCTGGCTAGGTTGGCATTTATTGCCTATCCTTAATATTGGTAATGAAGTATTTTGTTGAAATGTAGTCACTGTTGTAATGTATAGAAGGTGTATGGATAGCACAGGTGTACTAATGTGGTACATGTCACACTTAATATTTGTACATAGAATTAAAAATACTTTAAGATTTCCCATTGACTAATCAAAAACAAAACGCTTTAACATTGACTTCACTGTCCTTGAGCAAGCTCCCTACAATATTATTTACAGCTCCAGATCTCCTTAGCATCTCTGACCTTTGTTTAGATGGGTACCACATCCCAAATGCACAGCATGTATTTCAACTCATTCTGAGCAGCAGTATGGGAGTTCCGCAAATAAAAGTCACTTTCCAGGTACCAATTCACACTTCAAATTTCAGAAGTACAATTAAGTACATGCCCGAGAAATTGTATTTAGGAGAGAGGAGCAGTGATTGGGATTGAGGGTAGCAGAGCAAGAGAGAGAAAAAGAAGAAAATACACAAGCAGCTTCAGAAACAGAACAGGTGCAAGGTTTGAGAGCAGCACCAATATGCTGGCTGCTGTCAAGGACCGTGAAAATTGAAGAGCCAGTGAAGGAGAAGACAAAAGAAGAACCAAAGAAAGACAAAATAACTTACACTGTCCCAAAGACAGGAGCAAGCTGCTAATTTAGAAAAAAAAAATTGTCTCACAGAGTCAAGTTACTTACAAATCAGAAAGGGCAGTAACACTTTTGATTAGAATGAAAGTTTGGTGATTGAAATTTGTGGTGCCTAGCAATGTGTTGTTAATCAGAGTGGTTGACGACTCTTATCTTGTTTGTGACATAGCCTGCCTGAAATATGGAACCGCACACTGTGCAATAGTTGCATTACTTTATCATGTGTATCTGTGGGCTGTTTTCTTATCATCTGATTTCTAAACTTAGTCATCAGCAGCAAACTGGTGTAGTGTTTAGTTCTCATAACAATTTCTTTGCTGACCTTTTGGATCAGAATAGGGGAAAAGTGATTTCCTTGCAGCTGGAAGCATTGAAGAGGGTTGGGGATTGTAATGGGCTGACAGAACTGTTTACTAACTCTTGTTACATTTGGGTGCACTATTTTTCATTAATTTTTACTTGTTTCTGAAGATTTCTTTCCTGCACATCCATCAAGTGAGTTTCTCTCTGCCATGTCTCCATTACCATCCTGCCACCATGCAGCCCGACACCGCCCTATTCCCTGCACCAGTTGTAAATAAGTTAAAACATTCTGATGTTGAATTTCCATAGGGGTTCTCCCAATCCACTGCTATAACTTCAACAAAAGATCCAGGGAACCTGGGGGAAATCAATGTATACGCCATTTTTTCCTTCATCTGAATCTTAATATGATTAAATGACTTGTTAAACAAGCTTACATCAACAACACCATGAACTGTCAAATGCAAGAAACAAGGCCCTGCTACGCCTGTACAAACTTTTTTAACCCTGCTTCAATCTTTATGATGGCTGTAATGTTTGGTGTACCGTGGTTATGTCAATGTTTAACATAGTAATTTACTGCAAACAACAGTTACATTGTGTACCCCTTCTAAAACTCTTACATTTCATAATATTGCTCAATTTATATACCTACATCAAACAATCTAACTAACAATTTAATTCTACCAGTATATCACATGTAGTTGACGAATTCATTGGAAGCTGTAAATATGTTTTGTGGTTTAATATCTGCAATACAATTTGGTCAATTGTTAAATGATATGTAGAGTATGCAACTCTACAATTTCAGAGAATTAAAGATATGAAAGGATTGAATGCAATTAAGTTTCATTTTGAGTGTTCATTAAGTTAGGTCTTTCTGAAAATTAAACTTACCTGTTTTCTGAGGGGGAGGGGTAAGGATCAATTATTTTGCAATTTTTTCCTTTCCTTCTATATATTTTGATGCCTCTTTTGTTTATATACAATTTCTCTATTAAAGCGTGCCAGGCAGCCTGCTCTCAGGCTCTATCGCCCATCTCGGCCTTTCTAGAAAATGCATGACAGGTGATTGAGGAAGACTATCCTCGAATTTTCCTTTCTCCTCTTTGGGAAGAAGGACTCGAGGGTTGATTCTGCAATCAATGCCTCCAGTGAGGCACAATGTTTGTAGGCAGTGCAAGTCAGGGAAGTTAAAAGTCTAAAAATCCATGATTGACCATCCATTGAGACAGAACATTACAGCCTGTGAATTCTCAAACTACACTTGGAGCACACAACTACAGAATCAATACAACAAATCCTCTTCTTTCATAGATCAGGATGTCCAAGCACAATGGCTTTCTGGGCTGCTAAAGTACTGTTGCAAATGGTAGTTAGCCATAGTGGGACCAGTCACTCTTGTAAGCAATTCAAGGGTCTTTTAAGGAGATGACACATTTTGCCTTAGATCTATTTGTGTGACAGTATACCTCAGAGATATATAGAAAATTAAATATTTCTATCTTCCTCACAAATTATTTTTAAAAAATCTCTCTGAAGGGAAACTAAGTAAATACTTGGTGAGATACAAATCAACTATCCATGAACATACAGAATTACAGTTATAATCAAACTCAGCTCAAACAACACAATTTATTTTCAAGTAATGATGGACAATAAAGAATACACCATGTTTTCCTACATTAGGAGGTCATTTTTACTTGAATTAGACAAGGTGATTTCCATGTTCCTCCAAAAACCCTCTTTAGTTACCTAACTGCTGGTGCAACATCCTATTTTTAAATATTCTCTCTGTCAATTTTTCTTCCAGTACATGTCTGAGCTCCATCAATTCACAAAACAAAGTATCAGTACAATGGAGGGGCTTTTCTAATGACTGATAATAATCTTTCAACCAACATCACTGGAATAGATTATCTGGCCATTATCACATGACTGTTTGTGGAACCTCACTGTGCCCGAATAGGCTGCTGCATTTCCTGCCTTACTGCAAAAGATTCAAAAGTAATTCATTGGCTGTAAAGTGCTTTGGGACACCCTAAGTTCAAGTCTTCCTTTTTTCTTTCTGAGATGGGCTAATGAATTGCTTATTCACAGATTTTGGGAACATCAAAGCTAGCTCATTACCATCTTAACTATATTTTTGTCTGAATACGCAAATAGTGCGCCTTTTTTTAGATTTCGATGGTCAGATTTTTGATCCTCAGACCTCAGGTTCATCACCACACCATAGACCACATACAATTTCTATTTTATATGCCTTCTTTTTGATTTTTTTTCGGCTTTGCATCCCACCCTTTTCATCTCTCCTCTTCTACATCTGTTGAGTACAGTTCCAATGATATTTACAGCTTGATGACTTTACCCACATTGTCATTCCACAAGTGCACCTCATTAGTAGATGTTGCCAGGGTGTACTCAAATTATTTCCAGATGCAAAAATTAGTTTTGAATGCTCAAAGTTTGCTTATGTTATGTTCCCTTACAGCAAATTGCATGAAAGTTCTTATTTTGTCGTAACATGTTTACACAGTTCTTGAGTGATAAAAAACCACAAAGGTGTCTTCAGTTTATTGCAAACACAGAACTCACAAGGCTTTACTTCAGTTTATCTATTGGGCAGAATATAATTTTCACTGCCCAGGCGGTAACCAGCTGGAGTAGATCGCTTGCCCTTTGGAGCCTGGCTGATAGTTAATTCTTTGAAACCAGCTGAATGATAATCAGACGGGGCAGAATTTTGCCCTTGACGGGGAGGCGGGCAGGTGGGCAGTCGATTGCTGTTGCCGAAATGGGCCGTGCCGCGCCGCTATTTTCTGCGGGCCTGCCCAGCGGCTTAGCGACTCCCGTGGAGAACAGGAAAATAGTCAAGGGGGCAGGCTGCTTCAGACCGCCGGTTCCAATGGGGAACTGGCAGTCTGTATAAAGAGTGGCCAGACAGCTTGCTTGAGGCAGTGCACCATGGCCACTCGCAGGGAGAGACAGGCTGCTCTGAGAGGACAGGAGAAGGAGCAGGAGGAGGGGGTGCGGGGTGGGGCAGGCTGCAGGAGAGGCCAGCGGGGGGCCATTGTGCCCCCTCGATTCTTCGATGCATGCCTTGCTGTCCTCCTCCAAGAGGTTTCCAGCCGTCGGGATGTATTGAATCCAGATGATGGGAGGAGAAGGGCCCCTCATGTCATCAGCCAGGTGTGGGAGGAGGTTGGTGACGCTGTCAGTGCCCATGGTGATGTGCGGCGCACAGGCACCTAGTGTCATGAGAGATTCAATAAGTTGCTGTGCTCTGGAAGGGTGAGTACCATGTTGGACTTGGCCATTTAACCCAGAAGGTAGCCTTAGCCTTTGAGCACCCCCCCGCCCCCACACAATGTCTTGCTATCGTTATTGCATTGGACATTTAGCGCTCACTGGGTGGGCAAACGGGTACTAACCATGCTTACACCAGCCTTAGTGGTTGAGGAGAAGACGGGTTCTCCCTGCAGCATATGTTGGTGTTTGTCGCATTTGAGTAGTCTGGGGGCAACATGCAGGGGAGGCCGCTAGACACATACTCAGAACTTTGACACATGTCTTATTGATGGTGATGAGATGGTGGAAGGGGAGCCTCAAGGTGTGGTGGCCAAGTGCCATCTGCTGGTATCGGCACCGCACCTAGTTGCGCCTCCTTGCCATGGGCTCTAAGACCCGTATGCTATTCAAAGTGATGGACGCCGAATGTGTCCAAGGTGGCCGTTGGGGGAGGGGGTTGGAACCAGCCATACTATCCTCTGGGGACTGATCACCAGTAGTGTGGACAGGAGCTGGTGGAGGCCTCAGATGGGCCACTGTGTTGGGGTATGGCGTGCGCGTGCAGACTACGTGAGCGAGCAGCCCCAATAAATCCTCTTCTCTGTTCTGCAGGCAAAAAGTGATCACAATCAGTGGGAGGGCCAGAGGACTGATGGTGGGCATGCCCTGCTCCAGTTCCTCATGACATGTGAAGAGCAGGCCATGGAGCTAGGGAGGAGGCAGGCAGCCAGGGCGGCAGGTGGCAGCGAGGCTGGGGTCCAGCGGCCAGGTATTTGAGGTCCACAGTCCCATCCACTCTGTCTGCCCACCATCCAAACCGTTGATGGCTGCTGCAATCGTTAATGCTGCAACACTGCTCATTCACAGACTGAGACACCATGAAGTGTGGGTCATACACAAAGGTCCCTCGTCCCCTTGAGGATGCGCGTCTCCACCACCTTCCAAAGTCACCTTATCCCATTTGTGACCACTATCCCCATGGCCTAACATGCCATGGCATCGCTGCTGCACATCCAAAGACTTATTTCATCTTAGGAGGGTTTGTACCTCCAGCACCGTTTCAGCCAGTTTGCCCCACATTACTGTGTCCAAAAGGTCCTCAGCACCTCAGCTGTCAACCTCATGGCACTCAACTTAGATAAATGCCACCACGTTACTCATCCCTGTGCCAAGGGGAAATGTTGCCTTCTGCCCACCTGGTCTATGTCCCTCCTTACGGAATGAAGGCCAATAATGTGACCTCTCAATCTCCTGTGCTCCACAGCAAATGTCACAAGAGTTTGCAATGTTTCCTCAGCAGCGCAACCTCAGGCCAGAATGCATCCAGGTCAGGTACCTCTGCACTCTCCCCACTCCAATGGTACATAACATGCCATGTGGCATTCCTGAGGCCATCTGACCAGCCTGTTTGTATGCGCGTCAAATATTTGGGCCTCCTCTTGACTCTTTTCCACCCAACAAATGTACGCCTCCTTAGGGTCTTGAAGGGTGAGTGACTTATGAGGCTGGGGGGAAAGGGATGAAAGGTGTTACTGACTGAACACTAACTGATGCACTGTCCTTGTTGTTAATTTCAGCATCACCACCACATGGCCACGCCCAACGAGACCGGAGCACCCCACTCCACACCTGAGGCCCAAGACGTGCATCTTGCGGCTCATCATTTCAGCCAGCCAGGCACCAGCGCAGACACACACACCTCGTTGGGGAATTTACTGTCAGCTAGTGTCCTGGGACACATTGGAGAGGGCACATCATGATCGCTGGAGGAGATGGTAGGGACAGAGAGTGCCGATGGTGCCAGCAGCCGGAGGGCTGCAGGGGATGAGGTACATGCTGAGTCCAGCACTGGAGTTGTCCCCAATGCAGCAGCCTCAGTATAAGCAGCAGGAATCGCTTTTGCATCTGGCAGGGTTTCATGAGAGTATGCTACAGTTGGTCTCTGCGATGGAGGAGTCAGGCAGAGTGCAATTGAAGGCATGAATGTCAGGGCAGAACTTCAGGCTTCCTCCACTGAGAGATTGGCGACTCTTATAGAGAGGGGGTTTGATCGGATGGAAAATCTTCTGATTGGGATACGCTCTGACCTGCAAGCCCTCACAGCGGTAATGGCCACGGTTGGTCATTCCCAATGTGGGAGATATTGTGGGCACCAAGCGTCGGCGCTCGGTGCCCATGCATCTGTGGTGAGCAGGGAGGTCCAATGGGACGTCGTGTCAGCGCAGCAGCTGCCTGTCGTCGCTGCGAGCTCCTCTCAGGGGGCTCTGGATGAGGGCAGCAGCTCCTCTGCCCCTCTGCCAATCAACATTGCTTCCATTGAGGCTGTGACAACTGAGGAGGTGCCAGTTCTGGAACTGGCCACTCCCTCCCAGATGGGGCCATAACAGGCTCCACAGGCCAGAGGACACCTGCTAAGGTCATCGACACCAACAGGACAGCAGAGTCAGCAGGCTGTCTCACAAGCCACTCTGAGTAATGGGGCGGCACCAAGACGTAGCACCCGCAAACGTAAGCATAAGGCACTTTAGGCACACAACGGGTTTGTCACTGGTGATTTTGTGTTGGCCTTAGAATAGGGAACAAAATACTTATGTTTGCAATGGAGAAGTCTGTTATGTTTTGGACATAATAAAGTCCACTTTTCTTACAATGGCTGAGGGTGTTTCCTTTGTGCTGCATTTTTCTTTTTCACATATTTATCATGAATGTTTGAGTGGACATTGATGTTTCTGTACTAAGCTCTTAGTTGCAGCTGATGAGGTGGAAGATGTAGCACCTAAGTGCCACGTGTGGAAGCGCCAGGAAATGCTGGTCCTGCAGATCCATGTGTGTGGAGCAAGCTGAAGGTCCGTTGGATTAAAGTGTCCTGGGTGTCCCTGTCTCCTTGGTATAGTAGCAGCTTGGCGTGCTGCCCCTCATCATTGCCCTGTGCTTCCTCATCCTTTGAGCCACTGCTGGATTCATCATGTGCAGCCTCATCCAGGGCGTCAAGGTCTTCATCATCAACTGCATCCCCCCTTTCCAGTGCAAGACTGTGCAGAGTGCAGCATGCTACCACTATCACAGATACATGATCTGGGGAGTACTGGAGTGCGGCCCCTGAGCGGTCCAGGCATCGGAAGCACATCTTGAGAAGATCGATGGCTCTCTCCACTACAGCCCTTGTGGTGCCCTGGCTCCTATTGTAGTGCTCCTCAGCTTCTGTTCTTGGATGGTGGAGAGGCATCATGAGCCACCTTCGGAGGGGATAGTCACCCAGCAGTCAACCATCCAGCCGAGCCGGAGCACTGAAGAGGCCCGGCACCTGGGACTGTCTAAGGATGTAAGCATTGTGGGAGCTGCCTGGGTACCTTGCACAAACTTGCAGAATCAGCATCCTGTGATCACACACTATCTGCACGTACATGGAATGGAAGCCCTTCCTGTTGACGAAGGCACTGGGCTCACCTGCTGGCGCCTTGATGGCCACATGTGTACATTCTATTGCACCCTGGATACGGGGGAAGCCAGCAATGGCTGCGAAGCCTCTGGCTTGGTGTGCCAGACTTGCCTGGTCGCAGCCGAAGTGCATGAAGGTCAATGCCTGTCTGAACATAGCATCTGTAACCGGCTTGACACGAGTGTGGACAGCTGATTGGGAGACACCGCCAAGATCACCCACCGAGCCCTGGAAGGAGCCAGAGGCATAGAAATGGAGGCCAACTGTAAGCTTCAGAGCCACTGGCATGGGGTGTCCACCCATACACTTCACAGAGATCTCGGACCCAATCATCTGACATGTAGAGGTGACTGTCTCCCATGATAGTCAGAGCCTCCTTTGGCACTGCACCTCAGTCATATTGAGGTAGTTGCTTCACCGCCTGTATACCCTGGCAGCAGGATAGTGGCATCTTCTGTGGCCCCTTCCATCTTGGACAACCTCTTGGCCCTGCGCCCCTTGTGCCTGCGTCTGGCCTCCCATAAGTGGCTCCCCTGGAGGCTGATTGTCCAGTCCTGGCCTCCTCCTTATTTTATCCCTCCCTCCCTCCTCAGAGGGGCTGCCTCGAGTGGAGATGTCAGAACCCATACCCCTAGGCTGAATGAAGACCTCCGGAAATCTGTAGGCCCGATAAAGATTACTGTCTGCAGACTTGTTTCAAAGTACACAAAAAGCTCTTGGAAATCGTGTGAACTGCTAACAATCACACAGGCAACTTTAAAACACTTTCTGCAATTAAAACTTCATGTCCACATATCCCGCCAGTGCATGAGTTTTTAAAAAAATCTCCTACCCGCCTGCCCGTTGGGCCCATGCGCTGACCCATAGTTCGCACAGGCCCCTCAAAATCGTTGACAATTGACAAGTTAAGGGCCTTAACGAGGCCTTTAATTAATGGCGGGCGCACGTCCTGCTGCTGTGCCCGTCCGCGCACTGACATCAGGACATTTTAAGCGCTGGCGTGTGGGCTCCGCCACCTGCATGTCAGCCATAAAATTTTGCCCACAGAGTCTATGAAAAGTGTAAGTTTGGTTCCTTTTACTTTCAATGCCCAGATAATGAAAATGAAACTCTACCCAATTCTAACAATTTTGCATCATTTAAATAAATCAAAACTGTTGACAAATGTACCAGAGAATTCTATGTTTGCTTTTAATCCTATCTTAACACAATGCAGCGTGCCTATCGACACCAATATGCCGGAAATGAAGTGGTGACAGGGCAGTACTTACAGAAGGACACACAGCAAATAGAATCTATTTGAATAGAGTCTCCACAAATTACAGCAAACAGGACTCAAGACTGAAATTACAGCAAAGTCTCCAATAAAAGTAAGATCATTCCTCCAGCAAAATGCAATGAATGGAGGATAGTTTCATAATGCAAATTCTGTGTGTATAATCAATCCCAGTCACTTACAGCAGCGTGGCCTCCAAGCATGATTGATGGTGGAAATTACCCTAACATCTCCATTCCCATCAGGAATAATGGTGTCACTGTGTGCTGCCAATTTTATGGGCACAGGTTACACCTTTTAAAAGGCCCTTGACCTTACAGCTCATTCTCCTTAAAGGGAGATTGTCTTTTAATTTTCAAGCTATATATTGTTAGGACAGATGGAAATAAATAGCTCTGAAAATTATGCTATCATTTTCCTCTTCAGAGCTAGAGCACAAAATGATCACCTGGGTACAAAATTGGCAGCCCTTACATGGATTCCATTAGGAGCCCATGATCTCCCCCCATATAATTTGTTCATGCATTCCAGGTGATATTTAGAGCTAGGTTTTCATGGACTCCATTTAAAATTGGACGGTGGGACAGGATTTCAGGATTCCCGCCCCCATTCCGGGCACCAGCAATTTCTGCTAGTGTGGAATATTGATGCGGGCTTGCCACCTGCACCCTACATCCCCAACCTGTCTGGTTCCATTGTGAGGGCAAGCATCTCCTAATCCCCTACCATTTTTGTGGAGCCAGACTAGCTTCTCAATTACTCGTGGTTTACTTGTGATCCCACAGAGGATTCATGAATGAATCTGGATTCAGGAATCTTTGAAAGGTAAATTCAAAAATTCTTAGCTTTGGCCCCCCAAGCCACTCTCCACAGCCCCTCATACAATCCATACTAACTCAATGCCAACTCAGGCCCCAGCCACTCCCCATGGCTTCTCATATGCTTTCTGTCAACTTAATGCTAACTCATGCCCTTTCTGTGCCTTTTCACTCTGTATTCACTATGTACATAACCAATTAGCCATATAATGACAATGGCAAGTACGGAACTGCTGAGGAAAAACAGCACATGTGGCCATTTGGGTTTCCACCTGTCCTTATTGTGCATGCTTGGCTAAGAGCCAAGACCAATAAAAGTATTAGCTCAGCAAGGAATCTTTCTTACAAGTGAGATTAATTGTTGACTTTGCTTGATTGACATCTTAAAGTGTTATAATAACTCATTCTTTCTATGATCCCTTTTGTCAATGTCTCAATGTTTATTTGGACAAGATTAAGAGGTGTGAAGTGTTTGAAGACTCCGTTAATGGTTTTTCTGATTGGCAGTTTTATAGGGTTATAGGAGCAGCAGTTTTTTTTTACAAAGGATTTGTGAATAGCTATTTGTTTTAACAGATCCACACATGTAATTGCTACTATGGGGTTCACTGATTCTGTACATAGTGTATACTGGGTGAATGGGTATGGAAAGGCAATGAGTTGGTACGGAGGGTATGATGAGCTATTGTGGGTGAGGGGCATGAGTTGATATGGAAGGGGCGGGGGGGGGGGCATTGGGTAAGACCTTTTAAATACACCTTTCAAAAGGTTCCCAAATCCAGACTATGGTTCATTACTCCTCTGAGATCCATGAACGGGGAGTCATGGAGAAACTGGCCCATCTCCGTGAAAACTGCAAGGGGGTAGGAGATGCCTACCCCCACAATGGAGCTGGGCAGGTTGAGAGCGCAGGGCGCAGGCTTGTGACCCCCACCTTTATCTCACATTGGCATGGAGTGGGGTGGAGGGAGCTGGGGGGGTGGAGGGAATCTTCCTAGAATCGGGGTACGCCTGTCAGTTTTAAATGGCTCCAAAGTCATTCCAACTCCACAAAAATCTGGGCCTAACTATCTCTCTCATTCCTTATCTTCCACAATACATCTTTCTACATCGCCAATGGTCCTATTTTTTTCTTAATGCTTTCACTTTTTGTGTGTTTATAAAATTCTTTACTGTTTACATTACCTGCCAAGCTTTCGTCATACCTTCTCTCAGCCCTGCTATATATTTTTTTTGCTTCTCCTTTATATTTTCCATATTTGGTATAATTCTTCCTTTGTCTTATTGACCTATGATTTATCATATACTGCTTTTTCATCCAAATTTTGATTTTTATTTCTCAACTCATGCAATGAACTCTAGCTTTTGCTCACCACCTCCACAGCTTGTGGGAGGATTTCTAACCTGTACCCTAATCATTTTCAGTTTGAATGTTTAACCACTGTCTCCTTTGCCAGTTTTTCTTTCCATTTTATCTGGGATGTTCCTTCTAATCTCACTGAGTGAGAATTTTTGTGTCTTGTTTTCCCAGTCAAGCACCTTTCTTTTTGACTATTCCTCCTCTGCTTCAAGTTTAATGTTATAGTTACAGTTTCCTACCTTCACACGATTGATTGCTTCACTTCATTTCTGAGAACGAGGTCTAGCACTATCTATTTCCTTATTAGTCTAAAAGTGTACCAATCTACAAAGCAAGCCTGGACACTGTAGAAACTGCTGTCCTTCTTTATTCTTAATTTTAGGTAGAGAATATCTACATTATTTTGCTAACTTTTACTGGATTTATTTGCCAATATTTCTATTTAGGTTCATCAAGTCCTGGGTATTTTTCCTGCAAACAGATGAAAGCTTTTCCCTTGAATCTGCCGTGAGGTGTGAAGAACTTAATGTGAAAACATTCCTGTTTAAGTTTAAGTGTTACTCCTTTTGATATTTAACTTTTTAACTAGGAATGGCTGTCTTATGCATTGGGAAAGATTCCAACCGTTATGCTCACACTGTTATTATCCTTGGTGTGCCTAGGCACTTGATAGCGCGATTGGTCGGCTTGAACATTCTGGATGCTGAGTTCAGTATCGATTGACTTCAGTGATGAGTGGGTCAATGAAATGAGCTAACATTTTATTATAGCACCTTCCAATGAGCAATACTTTCATATTTTGAAGTGGAAAGTCAAATAACAAACACAACTTTATTTATGTATAAGGTTTTTGCATTAGGGAGTAGGAATAATGCTTACAAATTAATTTCTTGTGAACCTGCCACCAGAATGATACACGAGATGAGGGGATTCAGTGACAAGGAGGAGAATGAAGACATTGGAAATGTTCTCTTTAGACCAGCAAAGGACAAGGGGAGATTTGTGAAATGTGTTCAAAATGATGAGTAATAGGGCATAAAGGGAAAACTATTTCTAAGTGCAGAAGGATTGCTAACCATGAGGACAATGGTATAAGATAACTAACAAAAGAACCAGAGGGGAGATGTGGAGATTTTCTTTGAACATAGAGAGTTGTTATGGCCTGGAAAGCACAGCCTGAAAGTAACATGCAGAAAGAAAATTTCATATATACTTGAAAAAGAAAAAAAATGCATATATGATAAAGAACAGGGGAGGGCAACTGATTAAGTGGTTCTCCCAAAGAGCAGGTATAGGCATGATGAGCTGAATTGGCTTCTTCTATGCTGTATGATTCTATGGATTATGCATATTATAGAAATAGGCCATATGAGACAGAAAAATGACAGAATCAGGCATGCACACAATGGCAATGTCTTTAAAACAATGAATAACAATAATGTAATTTTGGCCTAATTTTCACCTGTGGCACAATGGATAGTATCCTTACCCCTAGGCCAGAAGCTTTGGATTCAAATCCCATTTCAGGATTTGGTAGCCACGGAAGGCAAATTCATAATGTGGCCAAACAAGTTGGTTGTCAGCTTGTAAATCCTTCCAATATGCCTGATGGCAGGTGGTCAGTGCAGGAGAGTCTCCTGTAGTCAGCCATATTGCAGAGGTAAGGACAAACCACTGCAATACTTTGGCATGCATAATCATGGACCAATCCAATGGACATCCATGGTCAACAATGCCCTCTTAAGGCATGGTACCTGGAGGAGGAGGAGGAATTTTGGGCTAGTTATGATGCACACAATAGTGAAAAGAAAGGCTCTGAAATTAAGTATATGGAGGGTCAGTAAGAACTTGGAGGGCTGTAGCTAGTTTGAGGCGTTTGGTTGCCATCATAGGTCACAAAATGAAAGTTCCTTCCAAAATGTACATTTAAAATTTCCTACACATACCATCTGCAAAGTGATTTATTACATGTATATATATATATATATATGTATGTGTGTGTATGTGTATGTATATATATATAATATATTTATTATATACATTTAAGACCCCAACAGCTTAAGCATTGCTGCTTCCAAAGTGGGACCTCCACCTCTTACCAGCAGCAATGCCAATGAGGGTGTGCCCATAAAAAGGTGCCCTCCCTACCTCACCACCACCTCCCACACACATCCTCCAAGATTCCTTGCACATACCAGAGAGGATTCTCTGGAGATCTGTGCCATGCATGCAGCTGCCCAGGGCATCACTGACTTTGACATCCGAGGCACTACAACTGCACATTGCAGTAAATGCACCCTTAGCAGTTGTGCTGTCACCAAGTGCTGCCTTGTCTAAAAGAGCAGGCACACTTAACATATTATAAGTGGCATCATTGCAATTGACTCCCATGGTACTGACAAGTAGTGCTGTTTACCTGGTATAGCTGTCTGCCCATGTTAAGCACATAAGGTCTAAGTGTACATTCTTTTACAAAGGCATCACATTTTTTTTACATATTCTACAATAATGTTTTCTAGAGATTAAAGTTTACGATGATGGGCAATACAACCCCACAACCCTAATTAACAATTGATGAAGTTAGTTTATATTTGTGGTCCTGAGACATAGGGATTTATAACTGTCACAAAAATGTAAATAGCAAAATGTAAACATCCATGGAGGCACAAGTTCATAAATGGTAAGGACACACTTTTTTCTCCACTTCCTTTCTGACCTAGAAATTTAAAAATGAGTCACAGGAGCAGAAATTTAGACTCCCATGACAAATTACTTAAAAAGGAAGTTAAAGATTCTATTAGATCAAAGAAAGAGGCATATAAAATTGCCAAAAAAAATAGTAAGCCTGTGGATTGGGAGCATTTTTAAATTTCAGCAAATAATAGCCAAGAAATAGATAAAGAATGGGAAAATAGAATACGGAAGTAAACTAGCGAGGAACATAAAAACAGACTAAAAGCTTCTCTAGATATGTAAAAAGGAAAAGTTTAGTAAAGACAATTGTGGGCACATTATAGGCAGAAAATGGAGAATTTATAATACATAATAAGGAAATGACAGAGAAACTAAACAAATAATTTGGCCGGAATTTTCCAGCCCCTAACACCGATGGGATCTTCCGGTCCCGTTGATGTGAACGGAGATTTCAATGGCTCGCTGGCCCCACCGCAGCAGGCCGGAAAATTCCAGCCTTTGTGTCTGTCTTCACAGAGGATGATACAAAAAACCTCCCTGAAATATTGGGGAACCAATTAGGGATTAGTGAGATTGAGGACCTGAAAGAAAGAGTAAAAAAGTATCGCTAGAGAAATTGATGGGACTGACAGTTGATAAATCTCTTGGACCTGATTATCTACCTCCCAGAGTGTTGAAAGAAGTGCCTATAGAGATAGTGGATGATCATCTTTCAAAACTCTTTAGATTGTGTAATGGTGGCTGCAGATTGGAAAGTAGCAAATGTCACCTCACTATTTAAGAAAGGAGGGAGAGAGATAAAAGGGAACTACAGACCTGTTAATCTGACATTAGTAGTAGGGAAAATGCTAGAATCTATTCTAAAGGATGTGATAACTGGGCACTTAGGAAATAATTGTGAGATTGGCAAAGTCAACATGGATTTATAAAAGGGAAATCATGTTTGACAAACCTGTTGGAGCTTTTTAAGTTGTTACTACCAGGATAGAGAAGGGACAACCAGTGGATGTGGCGTATTTGGATTTTCAGAAGGCCTTAGATAAGGTCCCAAACAGGAGATTAATAAGCAAAATTAGAGCTCATGGTATTGGGAGTAATATACTCTCATGGACTGAGGATTGGTTAATGGATGGAAAGCAGAGAGTAGGGATAAATAAATTGTTCTCAGCTTGGCTGGCTGTGACTAGCATGTTACTGTAAAAATCAATGCTTGGGCCTCAGCTAATCACAATCTATATCAATGAGTTGGGTGGGGGGATCAAATGTAATATTTCCAAGTGTGCTGATCACATAAAGCTTGGTGGGAATGTGAGTTGTGAGAACAATGCGAAGAATCTTCAAGGAGATTTAGAAAAACTAACGAGTTGGCAAGAACATGGGCAGATGGGATATAATGTAGAAAAACGTGAAGTTATCCACCTTGGTAGGAAAAACAGAAATGCAGGGTATTTCTTAAATGGGGAGAGATTGGGAAGTGTTGATGTCCAAAGCGGCTTAGGTGTTCTTGTCCATAAGTCACTGAAAGCTAACATGCAGGCGCAAAAGCAATTAGGAAGGCAAATGAGAGATTAGCCTTTATTGCAAAGGAACTCGAGCATAGAAGTAACGAAGTCTTGCTGCAGTTGTATAGAGCCTTATAATGAGGCCACAGCTGGAGTATTGTGTGCAGTTTGGTCTCCTTACCTAAGGAAGGATATACTGGCCATAGAAGGAGTGCAACAAATGTTCACCAAACTAATCTCTGGCAGGATTGCCTAGTGAGGAAAGATTGAGGAGACTAGGCCTGTATTCTCTAGAGTTTAGAAGAGGTGATCTCATTGAAGTGTACAACATTCTTACAGGGCTTGAGAGGCTGGAAGCAGAAAGGCTGTTTCTCCTGGTCGGAGGGATCTAAGGACCAGGGGACACAGACTCAGAATAAGAGATAGGATTTTTGGACCGAGATGAGAAGGATTTTTTCAGTCAGAGGGCGGCAAAACTTTGGAATTCTCTACCGCAGACGGCAGTGGAGGCTCAATCATTGAATATGTTCAAAGCAGAGATCGCTAGTTTTCTAGATGTCAATGACATCAAGGGTATGGGGATAGTATGGGAAGATGGAATTGGGGTAGAAGATTAGCCATGACCAAGTTAAATGCTGGAGGAGGCTCTAGGGATCGAATGGCCTACTCCTGCTCCTACCTTCCTATGTTCCTATTGGATGAGTTCAGGATCAGTCTCAGACATGATGCTTCAAAAATAGATTACCAACATTTAGGAAAAGCACTTTTAATAAAACACATTCCCATGGTGATATAAAGGGGAATCTAAATACTGTGGTGAACGGGGGAGAAGAGGGGGATGGGAACTGAGGTTTGAGAAGGTGCATTTTCATGGATGAAAGAAACTGTTACAATTTCTTTACTTATTCTCTGTGTTACAATTTTGCTAGTTTCTTCCATCAATCGTCTTGTGCCTAATGGTTATAGGTCTGTGCTTCTGTTGTCCAGTATCGAACTCCAATGAGGAGTGCAGGAGGGCATGCCAGGAGCAGTATCAGACATACCTAAAAATGAAGTGTCAACCTGGTGAAGTTACAACACAGGACTACTTGCGTGCCAAACAGCATAAGCAGCAAGTGACAGAGCTAAGTGATTCCACAACCAATGGATCAGATCTAAACACTGCAGTCCTGCCACCTCCAGTTGTGAATGGTGAGGGACAATTAAACAACTCACTAATGGAGGAGCCCAGCATATTAGTGCAAATGATAAGGCTGAAGCATTCACAACAATCTTCAGCGTGAAATGCTGAGTGGGTGATCCATCTCGGTCTCCTCTGGAGGTTCCAAGCATCACAGATGTCAGTCTTCAGTCAATTTGATTCACTCCACATGATGCTGAGAAACAGCTGAAGGCACTGGATACTGCAAAGGCTATGGGCCCTTAGAATATTCCAGCAATAGCACTGAAGACTTATGCTCCAGGGCTTGCTGCGCCTTAACCAAACTTTTCCAGTACAGCTACAACATTGGCACCTACCCAGCAATGTGGAAAATTGCCCAGGCATGTCCTGTACACAAAAAGCAGTGCAAGTTCTACCTGGCCAGAAGTGGGGAGGTTTGCTGATGATTGTACAAATGTTCAGCTCTATTCGCTACTCCTCAGACACTGAAGCAGTCCATGTATCTACACCACAGGGACTGCAACGGTTCAAGAAGGTAGCTTACCAACACCTTCTCAAGGGCAATTAGGGATGGATAATAAATGCTGGCCTAGACAGCGACGCCCACATCCAGTAAATGAAAAGTAAAAACAGTAGTATTTTCTGAGGGCTATCAATAGGAACCCCTTGTAATATGAACCAGGCATTTCAACTTTTGGGTGCACCCTTATCTATGTCTGTCCAATTTCTTTGAAGGTAGACCAAGAAAAAAGCTCAGTAGAACAAGGAGTGAAATAATTTTTGAAGGCACTTTGTTTCACAACAAGTAAATATAAAGAGCAAGTTATATTCAAAATCACTTACTTCAATTAGCACGTTTTCACATAATAATGCAAAATAATGCGCACACTTTACTTCCTCACGTTAATGAATGGTCTTGCTTAATAAAAATATTAGCTCACATTTTACAGTTTTGAGGAAGCAGTTTACTATACCAATAGCTGCAAAAGTATTTTAATGGGCAGGGGACCAGAGAACAGGGAGCTCAAATTAGTGGGCATAATCTTGCCACCTTAGTTATGAAACACGTGTAATGGACCCTGATAGCCTGTGAGTCCTGCCCGCCTGTGAGACCTTCCTGGGAGCAGCAATTAAGAGAATGCCTCCCTGTCCAATTAGGAACAGCAGGTGAGCTCTGTAGATGGAAGGGCCAATCAGAATACACAAGGCTGGGGTGGCCAGCAGCCCCATCTGAAGGGGTGGGCACTGCCGATGGAGGAGGAAGACAGAGGAGGCTTCCCAAGATAGGGACGTTGTTGGATCCTGGTCCTTAGTTTAATTGGACTAATGGATCCATGTTACACGGGTGCTTTGGAATGACTGAGTTGGTACCATAGATAGAGTAGGTTTAGCAGGGAGCTCTGATGTAGAACACGTTCTATTTATTTACAAAGGAACTCAGCAGCTATACTTGTGCGCTTACAACTAAAACCTGGTCTCTACATTTCAGACTCTAACTCTAGATTACTCCTACTGACTACTGAGGTAACCCGCGCTACTCTGCAATTGTTTACTAAGAAAATGTAATCTTCCATTATAACATGCTCCTTAAAGGTGTATCACATATTACCACAGACACCCTCTGTAGACTTCAGGTAATTAGTAAGATAAATGTAGCCACAGCTGCCAGATCATCATTGTGAAGGGGATCACCTCCACAGGAAGGCAGCTGTGGTTCCAGAGGGGCGCTACTAATGAAGGCTTCATTGACCGCCAACCTGCTGCAGGGAAGACGCCTCCAGGTATCTGTCAAGCGTCAACCACCATTGGTAAGATCCCAGGGGCATGACAAGTCTGCCTCCAATTGGGCACTTAATTGCCAATACTTGGCTAACTGTCCTTGCTGCACATGTGCCGTTGCTGATCTGAGTCTGTCTTCAGCAAGATCACTCATAGACAATTTAATTTTACTGGACTGTAAATTACTTAACCTATGATCCCCACTCTGTAATCTATTTGTGTGCATGTGTGAGTTTCGAGTGTATGTGCATGTGTGAAAGTCAGAGAATATTTATTAATTTTTCTTAATCCAGGTTAAGGACAATAAAAGCTATCCTCTTCCTTTTCTAAAAAATTCAGAAAGACCTGTCTGATCATGTCTTTTAAGGTTGGAGGACACAAGCAGTTAAACACTTTTGGAATTGGCAAATGTAACATCCAAGCTCCCCAGCATCAGATATGGGGGGGGGTGGGGGGGTGGGAGTACACAAAAGATGTGCTGGGGGATCCCTCTGGGAAGTTCCCAGGTAAGGGTTTGCTTGGCAATTGCCCAGAAGTGCACACATCCTCTGGACAATTGCGCTGCACTGGGAGCCATCCAAAGATGCGGTTTAAATTGTAGACTTCGGATGGCTCTGCCCTGGTTACACCAATAGTTACTCAGAAAAAGTTAGAAGATTTAAAACCTCTAATAGCTCTTGGGTAACTATTGTAAAGAGCCAGACTGACCCCACGGAACTACCGCCACATCCATGGCCCATGTGGGACTCCTCACCTGAAACCCTGCCTCCCTCCACGGGCCTGACTCTTAACCCATGATCCAACACCCACCCCATACCCATGTCCGACCCACACCCCCTGAAATTCTAAACCCCCAGCCCTCCGACTGCCCCACCCGCTTATGATGTCCAACATTCCCACACCCCCTCCCTGAATGTCTGGCCTGCTCCACCCACCCACCGCGTTGTCTGAACCCGCAGCCACCCACCCCCCACCCCCCCTCGCTGTCCGACCTCCCCCTTCCTAATATCCAAGCCCCAGCCCCCCAAACCCTCCGAATATCTGGCCCGCTCCAACCCCTTCTGATGTCTGAACCCCTGAGTCCCCCCGATAATCCAACCCCCACACCCCTTCCTGATGTCCAACACCACTGCCTCCCACCCACTCCTGATGTCCAACCTCCACCCACTCCTACGAATGTCCGGCCTGCTCCACCCCCTCCCTGGTGCCGCAGAAAGGGAGGCGTGTCCTCCCTCAATTCAATGGTGCAGGACTTCGAGGCTGGATTTTGGATACAGCTGTGTCGTCTGGATCTCGCCCGGCCTGAGTTGGAAGGTCATGCGAGACAGGCATGGAAGAAATTTGGCGTAGGTAAGTGGGCACGGAGAGGCAATCCACTGCTGATTGCCACTCCGAGTAAGTTACGATCCTATATCTTTTTTAACAAAATCTGTTGTGGGCAATTGAGAAGAGGGAAAAGAGGGGAGCTATTCAATCCCCCCTCCCCCGATCATAACAGCATGGCGCATGTAGTAAAGTTGGAGTAAGGAAGAGAGATGTAGGTAAAAAGGGAGATGATGAAATGGTCAGAGATGGCTTTGTCAATGGAGGATATCTACAGAATGGATGCCAGGTCATGGGCATTTGCCCTTTTGGGAGGGATGGCAGTTTAAGTCAGTCTTCAGGGGGCAAGTAAGTCGAAGAAGAGCAGACAAAGTGAATTAAGGTGTAGATTGGGATCACCAAGAATGAGGACTCATTTGAAGGAAGCATTAAGGTAAGAGTGAAGGAAGTGAATAAGTGAATAAGCTGACATGGGATGTAGAAGACAGGATACAACAAAGATCATGACTAAAAGATGGAAGAGTGGAGGTACATGAAGGAGGAGAACTTGACGGAGAAATAGGGGCAATGGCTAACCTGTATCTTGACTACCTTTAATGCAGGAGGTAAAGAAGGAACAGAAGATGAAACGGCTGATATTCCCAGAATTTAACTGACACAACAGCATGATTACAATCCTGTACACTCAGCATTCCAGCAGAACAAATGAGGAATGTGTTTGCATTCCCCTTTCACTTAACTATAAACAGAAATTGTTCCAGGTTTAGAATTGAATAGGAACAGTGTGATTAAAAATCTGAATGTGATATTGGAGCTTTAAATAGCATTGGAACAAAGGAGAAAACCCAGAAACAGGAGGAGTCAATTCAGCCCCTCAAGCCTATTCAACCATTCAATTAAATCAAGGGTGAATTGTGTCTTAACTCCCTTCACCCATTTGGCTCTGTAACTCTTAATAATATTGCCTAACAAAAATATGTCAATGCCAGTGTTGATGCTCCACATGAGCTGCCTCCTACCTCTTGTCATCTCACCACATCAGCATATCCATTTATTCTTTCCTCCTTTATATATTTAAGGGGAGATGGTGGCATAGTGGTGTCATCACTGGGCTGGTAATCTAGAGACCCAGGGTAATTCTCTGCAGTTCTGGGTTCAAATCAATAAAAACCTGGAATTAAAAGTCTAATGATGATCATGAAACCATTGTCAATTGCTGTAAAAACCCATCTGATCCCCTAGGGAAGGAAACCTGTTGTCCTTACCATGTGACTCCGGACCCATCTTATTCTTAAGTGCCCTCTGAAGGGCAATTAGGGATGGGCATTAAATGCTAGCCCAGCCAGTAGCACCCACTTTCTAAAAAATTTATCTAGCTTCCCCTTAAATGCAGCTATGAGAAAGCTTCAACTACTACATGTCCCACACCCACATTCTGACCATTCTCTGACTTAGAAATTTCTCATGATTTCCCTATTGGATTCACCAGTGACTATCTCATATTTGTGGGGGTCAGGTGGTACAGTGGGTAGAATCCAAACTAGAATTCTGGGTTCAAGTCCCACCCCAGGGGCGGAATTGTCCTGTCCCATTGGTGTTGGGCATCGTGGCAGGCGTGGGCAGGCAATTTTGCGAGAAGGCCAAAAATCAAGCTTATGTCGCCGTGAAACCATCTGTCAATGGTGGGCCATGTTTCCTGCCATCACATGTTGGCAACCTAATTTCAATACTTTAATATCTCATTATAAGCATTGCTCGCTGGAATCATCCCCCCACATTGGATCATCCGGACACGTCAGTGTGATTGCATGGCGACGTGTTTCACAACTAAACATAAGCGACATTTACCTAGCGAGCTACACTTCGCTCGGGACTTTGAGGTTTGTTTGCCCACCTTGCTTTGGGTAGCACTCGTGGTCATCAGCACCAGCCTTCGCAGGCAGAACCACATCACATTTAGGGGAGCTCACAGGGAGGTGTCCATCTACCAGATCACCCATATGCGGGTGGCTTTTCAATGGCTGCAGGACTAGGGCTTACTTGGGGAAGTGGGAGAAGTGACCTCAGGCAAGGGAAGAGGCTGCAGGGCGAGGGCTGTACTGGGGAAGGGGGGGTATCCCAGGGTGTGTGTGGAGGCACATGTTGATCTGTGCAAACAGCCTCAAGAGGGTGAGGGCTGAGGAGGCAGTCTCCAGAGGAAATGAGGCCAGATGGAGATGTGAGGGTTTGTGTGATAGAGTGAGTGGTGATGTCCCTTGAGCTGGCAGTGAGTGAGATGCCAGCGAATGGCACTGACCACCACTGCCACCGCCTCCCAAGCTGGAGTGGAGATTACTGGACCTCTTACAGCCAGAGCGGGGGTGGAGGACATCACAGTGGATCTCCAAAATGCATTCCAGTGACGGGTCACTGAACGTGTCTTGATTTTCAGAGCCACGTTTTCACTTGTGTGTGGGCAGCTGCAGTTTAGATATGGCACCTGGAGTGAGGTAACAGTGTGGGGAGGCAATTCAGAGGCCACCTGCCAGTGAGGCGGCATTTTTCCTGTGGCTGCATAATTAATGAAGTGGGAAGCGGACAATATGGCGAGAAAAGCCGCCAACGCGGCTGACGGCTAAAACATCATTTTCCACACCTGCTACTCACTTAGCATAAACCTGGAATGATTCCTTCACAGAGGCCAAGGAAAGTGCGTTCATTACGCGGCCAAACTTGAGTATCAACCCGCAATTTCTTCAAACACATGTCAATGACAGGCGGTAAGAGTGAGAGAGATCCCTGGTCAGCCATGTGATGGAAAGAAAGTTGGAGTCTCTACCATCACTATCCATGGCTCAACACGGCAACAAGCACGTAAAAGTATATGTTGCCACAGCAACTTGGGGTCCTTTGTTTTGGTCTTCAGCTACAAGTGGGAACATCTTGTGGATGTTTCGCCATGTGTGAATATCTGCCCCAACTGAGATTTGAGCCTGGGCCGGTAAATTCCTGACACTTGCCATGCTCTTAGGCGGTGATGCCAATGAGAGGTCAGTATTTCCCTGCAGAAAGGGAGAAATAATAGATAGAGAAGTCCTCCCAGGTAGCTTTTCCTGACCAGCTGCAGACCAACTTAGATAAATATATTGGAGCAATCCTGCCGCACATGCAGAGAATTGGATTATCCGTGATCTAGTGGTGACCGTGTATCCAAGTTCCCTTCTGATTTTGGTTGCTGTTTGGGAAGAGGGAGGGGGATTATGATGGGTATGTATCTGAGCTTTGATTCTTGATCAGTACAGATCCTGTAAACATTTTCAAAAACTCTTTCATGGGATGGAGGCATCACTGGCAATGCCAACATTTGTTGCCCATCTATAATTGCCCTTGAACTGAATGGCTTGCTCAGCCATTGCAGAGGGCAGTTAAGAATTAATCACACTGTTTTGGGCCTGGAGTCACATGTAGGTCAGACTGGGTGAAGATGGAAAATTTCCTTCCCTAAAGGGAAGTGAACCAGATGGGTTTTGTTACAATCAATGATAGTTTCATAGCCACCATTACTGAAACAAGCTTTCGATTGGTTTATTAATTGAATTTAAATTCCACCGGCTACCATGATGGGATTTGAACCCATGTCCCCAGACCATTAGCCTGTATCTCTAGATTACCCTGCCATTTCCTCTAAATGCTACTGGACCACTGGTCAGCTTTATCAAGTTAACTTATCTTACACCTCGACTGTTTTATTTGCGATTGGGAATACTTATTCTTACGGGAGTAGGTCCTAAACAGGACTAAAATGTTGAGGCTGGTTGAAAAGTGGAATCAAAGAAATGCTTTATTAGCCTAAAACCCAGACTTGTCTTAATCAAGCTCAGTGGGCCCAGCCCTTTTAAATTGATTTGGACAGATGTGTAAATGCAGAAAGATTTAAAAAAAAACTGTATTTGCATAGTAAATGGCATTGTGACTAACAACTTTTTCTCCAAGGAACTTAATGTTTACAGCTGGAGTTACAGGAACAAGGGAGGTGTTCCTTTTTTCCTTTCAGTTGCTTCATTCATCCACTTTAAATTTAGTTTTCTGACTTTTCTGTTTAAGTCCCCCCCTGCACCTCACATATTCTGGACCAGAAAGCTGCAAGTGGCTTATCCAAAGGTCTCCACCTTTGTCACTTCTTTGGTTGGTCATCAGAAGTTGCACAATAGGTCCTCAGGTTAATCTCCAAGTCATTTACTGCTCTCTCTTTAGGGAAAAGCAGACTTTGATTCGTGCTTCCACTTGACAGCACAACTGAGAACGTAAAACCTTCACGTGGAAGCTACCTGTTAGTCTATGGCATAATGTTCATTGAGGACTATGTTTGTTTATTAAAAGGTTGATCACCTTAATGGTGTTGCATTTTATGGAGAGCCCAATAACCTTTGTTTTTGGTCCTATCATACTGCTTTTACACCACATCTTGAGAAGGCCTGGCCAGACGAGGTGTGCCAGTCCACCATGCATGAAATTGCATTGAGAGGTACCTGGCTTCAGCCATTTCCACTCATGAAAAGCTGGCAAGAGGCGCTGGCTGCTTGTCTGGGCATCCAGTACTCCAAAATCAGTGAAATAGGATGCAAAAATTTAAAGTGCAGGCAGGCCGCCCTGTACAAGGATTTGAGGATCGTTGTTGTGCACCTGTGCTCAAAAGGGGAGCCCTAGTTCATCTTTTTAAACAAGAACTGCTTTGCAGATTGTACAGAGATCAGAGAGTCCATTTCCAACTTGATATTCCCCCCAGGCTGGAAAGCCAGTCTATGTAGGAGATGATCGGGCTAGTGATAAAGTGGGGAGGGGTGATATCTCTTTGGCAGGAGAGGTCTCGTCCTTCCGGAGATGCATTGGTAGAGGGTTGTAGGGCGAAGAGGAGTCAGATGGGGGAGTGAAAAGACTAAATTCCTATCTGTCAGTCTTGGGAAGGGCACAACTTACTGGAAGTTTAGCAGTCAAGTATGCTGCATGTTTTGGCATGTTTTAGTTTCAGAAAGGATGCTGAAACATGTGACCACTTAGAACAGAAACGAACAGCCTTCACTGGCAGAGCAACCCAAATTTTCAAGTCAAGAAGCTACATTCCAGCAGCTCAAGGCTGACATCCAAAGACAAATCTGGACAATGAAGGTCATTGGTGAGAAGAGAAAGCCCAAGAGATATAACAATATATCGACCATCTTGATGTGTGATGCTTTTCTGAAGTCACCTGGCCCATCTATAGACTAAGTCTAATGGACAAAATCCCCTTCACTCACAGAATGGTGTTTCTCTTCTTAAGGATGACATTGCCATCTGTCAATGCTGGAAAGAACATTTTCAATGACTCCACAACGTGAATCCACAGTGGCAGCTGATAATCTCTAGGCTAACCCAGTATTCTGTCGTAGAATCCATGGGTGAACCACCATTGATGGGGGAGCTGCCACCAGCTATCAAATGGATGAAAAACAACAAGATCTTGATGGTACTCCAGCTGAGGTCTTCAAAACTGGTGGGATTTTGCTCACATCAAGACTCCATGTGCTCATCCCACAGATTTGGGAGGAAAATAAATTCCCCACCACACCACACCATCACCCAGAGGTGGTGTGCTTTAGTCCTGATTAGAACCGACTCCCATAAGAACAAATATTCCCAACCGCAAATGAAACGGTTGAGGTGTAAGATAAGTTAACTTGATAAAGCTGACCAGTGGTCCAGTAGAGTTTATAGGAGATGGTGGCATAGTGGTAATGTCACTGGACTAGTAATCTAGAGGTCTAGGCTAACGTGACAATTGTAACCATCTTCAAGAAGGGAAATAAATCATGCTGTGGAAACTATTGAGATATCTCCCTCTTGACTATAGTGGGAAAAATCCTGACACGCATCCTCCTGAATCGCCTACTTCCTGTGACTGAGAAAATCCTCCCAGACACACAGTGTGGCTTTAGACCTTCCAGAGGAATGTCTGACATGGTTTTTGTTGCTAGAAAGATCAAAGAAAAATGCTGATAACAACACCTGGGCCAGGGTTTTGCTCTCATTGGGTGGGCTTGGCGGAGGTGGGCGGGGGCAGGCGGGAGCGATCGGGAAGCCGAACGCCGTCCGTGATGGGGACCGAACAGCGATTTCACACTGGTGGGCCAATTAAAGCCTGCCCAGCGTGAAACACGCACGGGAGCACCAGCGCGGTCTGTGTGGGAGGGCGGGGGGAAGGAGGGCGAGCGGGAACTTTCGCGCATGTGCTCGCAGGGAAAGCTCCCTGAGGCACAGGGCTGCCTCAGGGAGATGAAGATTATGAGGAATAAAAATAAAAAACTTATAAATTGTTAAAAAAAAAGTCCCCTCATGTGACTCTGTCACATGATCAGGGACGTGTTATTAATGAAATGTTTAAATTTTTGTTTAATTTTTAATAGTTGTTGGAAAGCATATTGCATGGTTGGGGTTTCATAAAAAATCCAAAGGCTGCTTGGCCTCTTTGCCTGCCCGCCAACTATCAGGTTGGATGGGCAGTGAAAAATCTCTTTCAATTATTGCTTTAATGGCCTTAATAGGCCTTTTAATTGTCGGTGGGTGCACACGCCTGCCGACAGAAATATCGCGCAAGTGCGCGATGATGACGGGATGCTCGTCCGACTCATCGCGCGTCATTTTACGCTCTTTTGGGTCGAGCACGCGCATGCCCGACGAGCGTAATATTCTGGCCCAGAACTCTTCACCGCAGTCACCAGCCTGACCAAATCATTTGACACAGTAAAATCGCAAGGCACCGTGGATTGTGCTCCAAAGTTTTGGATATCCAAGAAACATCATCACAATCCTGCAACTACTTCATGATGATATGACTGCAACTGCCTTGAGCAGGAGATCTGAAACAGATGCCTTCAAACTCCGGACCACTGTCAAGCAAGGCTGTGTGCTAGCCCCTTACTTTTTATCATCTGCATGACAGTGGTTATTCACCTTATCAAAGATCAACTGCTCTCTGCCATGAGTATTAAATAACATCTAGATGGAAAACTCTTTAACCTCAGTTGCCTCTGTGGCAAAACTACACTGACCACCATAGACATAGATGATCTACAATTTGCAGATCACTGTAGTGTTGTCGCCCACACTCTGCACCAGATTTGCAAGCCACTCTCAATCACTTCAATTCTGCAAACAAGGAACGCAGCCTGCCCTTGAATGTTTATATAGCAATCCACACCTGTTGAGCCAAATATTCCACTTATGATATATGTTGAAGGGGAGACTCTGGAATATGTTGAGCACTTTCCATAACTTGGCAGCCATCTCTCTCAAAAGGCTACCATTGGTGAGGAGAGCCAACACCGGATCAGCTGCATCATCTCAGCCTTAAACAAACTATGGCAGAGTGTGTTTAACATCAAAGACCACTGCAAGTGAACACAAATCCTCATGTACAGAGCAGTTGGCATCACCACACTGCTCTACTACAGTGAGACCTGGACTATGTATCAGCAACACATAGGGCTGAATTTTACCCTTGGCGGGCGCGTGTGATTAGCGAGCCCAGGACTGGTTGGGAGACAGGTCCCTGACCACAATCGGCCTTCCATCGCGTTTTCATGCTGGTGGGCCAATTAAGGCCCACCCAACATGAAACGAGTCTTCCCAATGGTTGGGAAAGGCTGGGCGGGGGCCTGATGGGTGCTGGGTCCAGTAGCGGCCCAGCGGGCAGTTTAAAAAATGGCACAGGAAGCTCCTTGAAGGCTTGCAGGGAAGAATCATATATTCTGTGTTCTGGAGAATGGAGCTATGGCCTCAACAGTGGCTGAGATGCCAGGCAGGAGGGCAAGTCGTGTGGGCACTCGGCCCCCCATTTTTCGGATGAGTGCTTCGTGGTGCTCTTGGAGGCGGTGGCTGCCAGGAGGGTCACCCTCATTCTCAGAGATGGAAGGAGGAGGTCACCATACCAGAGAAAAAAAAGCCTTGGAGAAGATGGCAGCCGAAGTCGGCAGCCATGACATTGCGCAGTGCACATGGGTGCAGTGCCGCAAAAGGTTCAACGACCTGCTGCGCTTGGGAAGGGTAAGTAGTGGTTGGCATGGGTCAGTGTGGTGAAGCGATAAGGGTCAGCCGCACCCTCCTCACCCCCCCCCCCCCCCCCGCCCCCCCTCCCATGGAGCTCAGGGGTGTTAGAGTCTGTGTGCCAACTGTTAATGACGCCGGAGCTGGCCAAGGGGGTGAGCCCTGGCTGCTTGGCCTGAGTGCCTTGCAGCTCCAGGACCATGACTCAGGTGTGTCCTGCGATGTGTCCCTCAGGTGGGGTTGGCCAGGCTGCAATGGCGCTGCAGGTAGAGAGTGGACTAATCAATGCTCCTCTGTCCTTTCAGGAGAAGACGAGCCATAACCAAATTGAGAGGTCACGGACAGGCGGAGGCCCCCAAACCTCCTAATATTGACGAGATTTGAACTGGACAATTTGGAGCTGGAGAGCCACCACCCAACCTGCTCAGCTGGTCACGGGGAGGCTGGGGTGTCAGACGAAGGTAAGAGTACACTGCACAGAGGTGAAAGTTTTGGATCGTGCAAACGTTCTTGTGTAGCCTCTTAATTGATGGGAGCCTCAAACCTGGAGTCCCCATTGATCATTGAAAGATGATGGCACCATGATGCTTCCTCCAGTGGGTCCCCCATTGTTTCACTAGGGTGCCTGGCATGCATAGTGACAGTGGGATGACTTAAACTAAGGAGATCGCATTGTTCTCCCTTAGATTCCCCAGCAGGCACTTGTTTGCAGGACCCCGAAGAGCCACGTCTCATGGCAGAGGACTGCTAGGCTTCCAATGCACCTGTGTCACACCTGCTCCCTGAACCTGTCACCATCGCAGATACCAGTACCTCAGTGGGCGTTAGATCTTCGGTAAGTATGTTGGTGCACAGCAGTGAGGGCATCTAACACTCCTTTGAGGTGCAAGCAGAGGCAGACTGTGTCCAGGGCACCGGCAGTTGGAGGACTGCTTGAGACCAGGATGATGCTGAGTCAAAGGTAGACGATGAGCCTCTGGAGTTGTCCATTAGGCAGCAGATGCTGGATGTCCAGCGGGGTGTGCGGGAGGATCTGGCAGAGATCCATGAGGATATCCGTACCATTGTCTCTGTTGGGGAGGAGTCCATGCGGAGCATGAGCACTGCATTGACCTTTAACGTCAAGCACACTGCCTCCTCCATTGAGAGAGTGGTGATCCTCATGGGGAGGCAGCTCCAGGGACAGAATTCCTGGGGTTGTGCTCGGACCTGCAAGCCCTCACACAGGCAATGACCTCAGGTGGTCAGTGCCAATGTGGGAGATGGTTGAGGCACCCAGTATCCTAGCTAATTGCCCGTCTATCCATGATGAGCAGGGAGGTCCAGAGCGACCTCACATTGGCATGCGAGTTGCTTGTCATCTCTGTGGGGTCCTCTCAGGGCACTCTGGATGACAGCAGCAGCTCCTCTGCCCCTCTGCCAGTGACCATGGCATCTCATGAGGCTATGATGACTGAGGAGATGCCAGCCATGGCACTGGCTGCTCCCTCCTAGGCGGGGCAAGCTCAGGATCCACTGGCCAGAGGGCGACCGCCAACGCCATCAAGGCCAACAAGGCAGCAGCGACAGCAGACTGCCTCCAAAGCCGCTGCCAGCAAGGGGGTGTCACCAAGGTGCCACACTCGTAAACCTAAGTTTAAGGCACCATTAGCACATGAGGGACTGGTCACGGGTGATCTTCTGTTTTGTAATGTTTTGTCTATGTCTGCTGGTGTGAAAATGAACGCCAGAGATGGCAATGTTAATTTGTTTTGAGGTGAAAATTGAATAAATTTTGTTTTTGGTGTCATGGCCTGAGTATGCTTCACCTTTTTTCTCGGTGCAGGGTACGCCAGTATGTAATATTGGATGTGAGTGGCTCTAAACCTTATTACACAGGCACTGAGTGGATTTTGGGTTCAAATGAAAGGGTCATTTCAGACATCCTAGATAGAGATGGAAGCCCTGGCATGAGGACGAAGCAGATCTTTGACAGTCTAGCTGAAGGAATGTTAGAACATAAGAAATAGGAGCAGGAGTAGGCAATTCAGCCCCTCGAGGCAGCCCTGCCATTCATTATGATCATGGCTGATCTCATATCAGCCTCAACTCCAATTTCCTGCCCTCCCCCCCATAACCTTTCAACCCATTACTAATTAAAAATCTGTCTATCTCCTCCTTAAATTTATTCAGTGTCCCAGCATCCACAGCGTCCCTGGTGTATCTGCCTCCCTGGAGGTTAGCGAGGTCTGCCTCCACGCCCTCAGCATTCTCCTCACCGTGCCCCTCTTCTGCCTCATTACTGGATTCATCCTCTGTGGCCTGTGGAGCTGCCCCAAGATTCTCTTCCTCCAATGGGTCCCCCCTTGCCAGTGCCAGATTGTGGAGAGCACAGCATGCTACCACTATCAGCAGTGATGCCTGCTGTGGGGGGATGGGAGGGGGTGGGGGGGGTGGGGGGGGGTTTGGATGGGGGTGGAGAGTGTAGGGGGGTTTGGGGGGGGGTATTGTAGTGCTCCCCCTGAACAGTCCAGGCATTGGAAGCGCATTTTCAGAAGACCTATGGCCCTCTCTATCACTGCCCTTGTGGAGGTATGACTCCTATTATAATGCTGCTCTGCCTCTATTCTTGGGAGGGAGAGAGGCATCATGAGCCACCTTTTCAACAGATAGCGCTTGTCACCCAGCAGCCATCCATCCAGCTGGGCTGGAGCACTGAAGAGCCTCAGCACCTGTGAGTGTCTCAGGATATAAGCATCATGGATCTGCCAGGGACCTTGCACAGACTTGAAGAATCTGCGTCTTGTGGTCACACACTATCTGCACGTTCATCGAGTGGAATCCTTTCCTGTTTACGAAGGCACCCAGCTGACCCGCTGGCACCTTGATGGCCACATGCGTGCAGTCGATTGCACACTGGATGTGGGGCAGCCCCACAATTGCTGCAAAGCCTCTGGCTTGCTCAGCCTGGCTGGCCTCGTCCAGACGATAATGAATAAATGTCATTACCCACCTGAACAGAGCTTCTGTCACCAGCTTGACGCAACTGTGGACAGCTGATTGGGACACTCCACAAAGATCCCCCACTGACCCTTGGAAAGATCCGGAGGCATAGATGTTGAGGGCCACTGTGACCTTCATTGCCAGTGACACGTGATTTCCACCCACGCAGTTGAAGCTGATCTCAGGCTCAATCATCTTACCAATGGAGGTCTCCCTAGAGAGGCGGAGCCCCCTTCGACGTTGCACTGCGGACATATTGAAGTAGCTGTATTGCTGCCTGTAAACCCTGGCAGTAGGATAGTGGTGTCGCGGCTCCTCCCACTCTGGACTCCCTGCTGGCCCTGCACGCCTTGTGCCTGTGCCTCTCCTCCCACAGGTCCCTCCCCTGGAAGCTGCATTGGGACTCCTGGCCTCCTTTCCCTTCTGCCCCTCTCTTCCTCCTCTAAGACGGTGCCTCCAGCAGAGACCATAATCCCCATTACCAGGGTTACAGAAGGCTGTCTGATACCTGGAAAGGTCCTCCAGGAGCCTTGGAGACACCTATGAACCATGAAATGAAGCCTAGAAATGCTAAGAATGAGGCTCAGAACAGAGATGTCAAGTTCAAATAAGCAACCAGCAGCAAACTATCTCCTAAACTCCACACTACTCATACTGCAATGCTGGAGACCCTTTATACCTTGCCCTTGGATTAGGTTTTGCAAAATGTGGGCTGCCCGCCTGCCTGTTTTGCCCATCTGACGAGCGCGAAATCGCACAGGCAACGTAAAATCAGGTTCAGTTGGGTTTTTAATGGCCTTAAGTGGCATTTTAATTGATGGTGGATGTGACTCCGACATCTGCACGTGCCCGCTGACCTGAAGATTGTGTGCGTGCGGGATGATGTCAGGACTCTCGCCCGACGTCTTGTCATGCGATTTTATGCCTGATCGGGTTGGCTCACGTGCCCGCCCGAGGCGCAAAGTTCTGCCCTTAAGAGTGCCAGGGAAATTCCATCAGCAATGCCTCTGCTGCACTCTCCAGATTTAATGGGAGGATTGTCAAACCAATGCTAGTGTTCTGGAAGCCAGGTCCACAAGCGTTCAGGCAAAGCTCCTGCAAAAGCGCCTTGGGTGGACTGGGCACTGTGTCCGAAAAGTGTCTCCCCAATGGGTCATGTTTTCTCAACTCTCAAATGACCAGTGTTCCTGTGGGGGGGCAAAGAAAATGCTTCAAAGACACATTGAAGCTCTCCTTGAAGCATGGCAGCATTGACATTCATGTTTGGGAGGAGCTTGTTACCAATTGTTCAAAATCGTGACAACTTGCCCAACAAGCGACAGCACATTATGAGTCACAATATTTTAATGATGAGACAGAGCAGTGGTAGAGAAGCAAAGAAAAGGAAGGAAATGCTGCACTTTATGCCACTACTTTCATGGGACATCCTGCCCTGTGTGCTCAAAGATCTGTGGGTCAAAAGTCAGCCTGTTCAGTCACATGAAGCTCGTGACCCTGACTAGAAGTCAACCTTGAATTGAAGCTCAGCTGATGATGACAATGTTTTGGCAATCTGTCCCTCATCCTTCAAGCCCATCTTTGATTTCTAGTACAAAAACAGGAAATACTGGAGATCGACAACATGTATGTCACTGTCTGAAAAATAAGAGTTTTGTCATTTACACTTCCTCTAGACACATCTTTAGTTTCTTTACTTGTCCCATTACCACTTTCTTTGGCTTTGCACCATGAAGCCTTCTATCTTGTACCCTCTCCTGCCCTCCATCCTCCTGCACTCCCCCCTATCGGAGGCATTCCTTTTTGTTCTTCTTCTCACCATCACCCCCTTTCACTTGCTCTAAACCTATTCCACTTCTAACTTTTTCCAGTTTGGTGAAAGATCTCAGACATGAAATGTAACACTAAGATAAAAGCAAAAAACTGCAGACTCTGGAAATCCAAAACAAAAATAAAAATACCTGGAAAAACTCAGCAGGTCTGGCAGCATCTGCGGAGAGTAACACAGCTAATATTTCAAGTCCGTATGACTCTTCAGTTATGAAATGTAACCTGTTTTCTTCAGTACTGATACTGCCAGGCCTGGTGAGTATTTCTATCATTTTCTGTTTTTATTTTTTACATATGAGTTCTGTGTACCTCCTGTGACCAGCTGGAAGCTCTACCCATGAAATGTTGTTCACCCATCTCACCTTTGCTCACTCATCTATGTCTATCAACATGTTGATTCAAAAATCCTCATCCTAGTTTTCAAATCTCTTCATGGCCTTACCCCTCCCTATCTCTGTAACCACCTCCAGGTCTACAACCTGAGAGATCTCAGCTCTCCACCTACTACCCTAAGAGATCTCAGCTCTCCACCACCTCTTGTGCAACCTCAATTTCCTTTGCTCTGCTTTCGGTGGCTGTGCTTACAGCTGTCTTGGCCATAAGCATTGGAATTCCCTCCCTAATTTTCCATATCGCTCTACCTCTCTTTCACTCTCTTTCACTGTGCTTGCCAGCCTGAAGAACAAGCACCCCCACTATTCACTGATCAGGATTTTCCCATCGGTGAGCGGGGGCGGGGGGGGGGGGGGGGGGGCCTGCTCATCGACATGTAAAATGGCGCCCCATTTAAATGTTCAGGTAGGCGGGAGCGCAGCAAAATCAGCTGTGTGCCTGGCGACCTGTCAAGGGCCAATTGAGGCCATTGACAGAGCCATTGAAGCAATTAATGGACCTGCCCGTCCAACCTTAAGGTTAGCGGGCAGGCCGGGAGCCCTGGTGGGCAATAGAAAAAGCATGAAACCTCATCCACCAGTGGTGTGAGGTCTCATGTAGGTTTTAAAAAATTTAATTAAAGTTTTTAAAAAAGTGATGGACATGTCCCAACTCTTGTGTCAGTGTCACATGAGGGGGCATGTGAGGGAGATGAGTGCATGAGAGGGCACACTCCCAGCTTAGGAAATCCCCCCTTGCCCGCACAGGGAGCGCAGAGCACTTCCGTGTGGATGTCACGCTGGGCAAGCCTTAATTGGCCCACCCACGTAAAATGGCGGCGCACCTCCGATCGGGGCCGCTGATCAGAGGCATGCCTCTTGTGCACGTACACTTCAACGTCCCCCCCCCCAACGGGGGTAAATCCTGCCCGCTGTTTCCTGTCACTCATCCAACTTTATATCCATGCTGCTACTGTCCCTTTTAATTCATGGGCTTCAACTTTGCTGACAAACCTGTTATGCAGCATTATGTCAAACACCTTCTGGAAGTCATTTTACACCATATCAACTGCATTATCCTCCTCAACCATCTCTGTTACCTCATCAAAAATATCAATCAATTTGGTTCAACACAATTTGCCTTTAACAAACTCATGCCAGTTTTTCCTAATTAATCCACACTTTTCCAAGTGACTGTCAATTTTATTCCAAGTTATCATTTCTAAAGGCTGCCCCAACTATTGAGGTTAAACTGGCTGACCTGTAGTTCCTGGGCTTATCTTTACACCCTTTTTTGAACAAGGTTGTAACATTTGTGGTTTTCCATTCCGCTGGCACCAGCCCTATATCTATGAAGGATTGGAAGATTGAGACCAGTATCTGCAATTTCCACCCTCTCTTCCCTCAGGATCCTTGGTTGCATCCTACCCAATTCTGGTGACTTCTCATTTCTGAATACAGCCAGCCTATCTAATACCGCCCCTTCATCAATTTTTAGCCCGTCCAGTATCTGAACTATATACTCATTCAATATGACTTTAGCAGCATCTTCTTTTTGGTAAAAAGAAATGCAAAGTACTCATTTTGCACCTCAGCCATGTATGCTGCCTCCATGCATAGATCCCCTATTTGATCCCTAAATGAGCCTGCTTCTCCTAATGTTAGCCGTTTTTACTATTTATGTGCCTCTAGAAGACTTCTTTGTTTATTTTATGTTAACTGACATTCTCTTATCTTACTCTATCTTTGCCTCCCATTCCTTTTTCATTTTCTCTCTGAACTTTTTATATTCAGCCTGGTTTTCATTGACATTTTATAAAAAATATTCATTCATGGGATGTGGGCATCACTGGCTATGCAGCATTTATTGCCCATCCCTAATTGCCCTTGAGAAGATGGTGGTGTGCTGCCTTCTTAAACCACTGCATTCCATGTGGTGTAGGAATGCCCACAGTATGTTAGGAAGGATATAATCAACCTGACATGTGTCATATGCATTCCTTTTCTGCTTCATCTTACTCTCTACCTCTTTCATTATCCAGTGAGCTCTGGCTTTGTTTGCTCTATCTTTCCACCTCGACTGTCCCTGAATCATTTCCTCTGTAAAGGCAATCCATTGTTCTGTTACAGCTTTGCCTGCCAACCTTTGATTCCAATTTACCTTGGACCAGAAATGTTAACTCTGTTTCTCTCTCCACAAATTCTGCCAGACCTGCTGAGTATTTCCAGCATTTTTCTGTTCTTTTTCCATTCTCACCCCGTTGGAAGTTGGCCCTCTTTTAGTTAAGTACTTTTATTCTAGATTGCACCTTATCTTTTTCCATAGCTAATCAATGCCTTATGACACTATGGTCACTGTTCCCTAAATGTTACCCCCCTGCCACTCGATCCCCTTGGCCGACCCTATTCCTCAAACCAGATCCAGAAATGCCTCCTTCTGCATTGGTCTGAAAATGCACTGACAAGCAGATTCTCCTGAACACACTTCATAAAGTCTTCCTCCCCTCTGCCCTTTACACCTATTATTATCCAAATCTAAATTGGGATAATTGAAGCTCCCTATCATCTCAACTCTACGGGGAGGTTTGCACCTCTTTGTAATTTCCTTACAAATCTGCCCCTCCATGCCTTTCTTGTTGCTGTCCTTTAACATGTTGACTGATCTGCTGTGTTTTCAGTAGTTTTTTTTTAAATCAATGATTTTTATTTTATCTTTACTATTCAATTTCTGATAGCCCAATGTACAGTCCCTTTATCTGCACTCTCCAACCCCAACATTGAAATGTATGATTGTCACTTAAACTCAGATTGCAGACTGCTCAAGTTCTCACTCATCAGAAGGGATGATGGAATACTCTCCACTTGCCTGGATGAGTGCAGCTCCAACAATACTCAAGGAGCTCAACACCTCCAGAACAAAGCAGCCCGTTTGATTGGCACCCCATCCATCACTTTCAACGTTCAGTCCCTCCACCACTGATGCACGGTGGCAGCAATGTGTTTCATCTACAAGATGCGCTGCAGGAATTCACCAAGGCTCCTTCGACAGCACCTTCCAAACCTGCAACCTCTACCGCCTAGAAGGACAAGGACAGCAGACGCATGGGAACACCACAACCTGCAAGCTCCTCTACAAGCCACACACTATCCTGACTTGGAATTGAATCACCGTTCTTTCACTGTTGCTGGGTCAAAACCCTGGACTCCCTCCATCACATTGGACTGCAGCGGTTCAAGAGGGCAGCTCCCCATCACCTTCTCAAGGGTAATTAGGAAAGACAAGTAAAAATGCTGGCCCAGCCAGTGATGCCCACCTCCCATGAAAAATATATAAAAAAAGACGCTCACTCATTTTGGCCCAATGAATTGTGTCTGCATCCCCCCACGTGGTTAATACCCCCATGAAGAATTACTGCCACCTCCTGAACCATGCTCCTGCAGAGTGGCACAGTAAAATTGGGAGAGGAAACATTTAAGAAAAAAACGCAATTCCAGCCGTTTAAATGGATCTGCGAATTTTGCGCTTTTCCTTTGCAACAGTAATTCACTCCTGAACATTTCCTGGATGTTAAATGGCAGGCTAACCCTGGGACTGACTGGCAGAGTTGTTTCATCTCTCCCTTCCACCCTCACCCAGCCCAACCCCAACGGGCTCCAACGAAGGATTTTTTCTTTGCCCCGTTAAACCAGTGACACGTTTTGCCCGTTGTCTTTAATTCTCTCCCTGCTTTCTGGACCAGACAGCGACTCATAAACAAATGTCAGCCACGAGGGGGGAGCGAGAGGAGTGCATTTGACCGATAGTAACCTCGAGATTTCGATCAGCTGTATAAGAGCTACTGGAGGTTAAAAAAAACCTCTCATACTTCGAACATAGAGAGAGAGAACAGTGGCTGCCCAACCTGAAGCATTTTGCATGCATTCAGCTCTTTCACAGCAATTGGAGTCCCTTCACTGACAACTTAACTGTAACATCACAAAAACTAAACACAAGAGAGGAAAGGTAAGAGAGCAGCATTTTAATATTTACAGAGTTTTCAATGAAGTTCCATTATTTTCCCTTTGGGTTGAAATGCATGTGGAGTTTAATCTTTTGTTTCTTGACAATGTGCAGAAGGAACAGAATTAAATGTTTTCTCCTGGATGGAAATGCGCGTATTTTTAAAAAAAATCTTTCCTTCTTATATTGATGTAGAATTCTCCAAGTGTAAATTCCTGATGTCCTTTGTTGTACACGAGAACCCATTGTTCCCTCTTCATATTTCGATTTTCTCGCCCACTTTTTTTTCTTCAGGTTTTTCCCTTGATGTTAAACCTTGCTCGGGTGGGGGTACTTTTGTCCTCTCCCTTTTAAGGTCAGAGTGGACCATTTGGTGACTTTGCGGTCCTGAGAACGGACAATAAGTTATTGCCTTAACGTGAGGCTGGCCCGGGCTAGACCGAGTAGATTCATATGTTTTATTGTTATTTGTGTGTGAACATCTCCCCCCCCCCCCCCCCACCACCCGATCGAAGAGGCTGAAAAAAGTCAGGCATTTGGCATCTTGGCCGAGCTTTTCATGCAGCGGTGTTGGGGAAGTATTTCGAAAAGAAACAACAAGTAAGTTGCCACTATAACCCTTGATGTGTTTTATGTCGAGAAGGTAAAGCGGATCCTTTAAGACATAAGCTGCGTTTAGTTAGAGAGAAAGCGGGTCTGCAGAAAGTAACTGGACCCACTTCATCCATGATCTTTTTCTCTTTTATCCATTTTCTTTTGTCCCATTCTTTTTTAGTGTGGATGTGCTGCACAGAATTAAATATGTGCAGGATAAGGTGAGCGTTGGTGAGCTACCCTTTAGTGTATAATTGAGGACATGAAGGGGACCAAGGACCAGCCTCAAAACTCACTGTTTACTGAACAACATCAGCCTGCTTTATTTTAGTAACTGAAAGCTCGGCAGGTTTTGCACCATGTATTGATTATAAATACTCTTGCAGTCCCCAGCCCCTTCAATGACGAGAAACCAACGAATCCCTGGTCGATTTTTTTGCATTGAGGTCCAACGAATCCCTGGTCGATTTTTTTGCATTGAGGTGTTTGTTTTCTCGCCTTGTCCAGGTAGAGGGCGACAGAGGGAAAGAGAGGAATAGAGGTAGAGGGACCTGCAGGTGGCGGTGAGGCTACAACATTGCTGAGAAGATGAACTTTCTGTTCCCTGTTCTATTAATTGCCTACGCATCACTTTTGGGATGTGTGTTGTGACATGGGAAAGGTTCTTTGGGGTTAGAGTTGTTATCAATGTATCTTTTTAAAATCATAAAAAGCCACAGCTACTGGAAAGGATGTGTTAAAAGCAGTGGTTTCACCAGTTGAGATGAGCTGTAAAATTGAAAACAACTATGATAATAGAAGAATTTTCTAAGGCTAGCCCCAGTAAGTATTATTATGGTGTTTTGATTGTATTCTGTAAGAAATTGAATAGTATTTCAATATTAAATATACATTATAAAAAAGAAAGACTTGCATTTATGTACCGCCTTTCACAGCCACATAACGTCCCAAAGCATTTTTAGAGCCAATGAAGTACTTTTGAAGCGTTGTCATTGTTGTATTGTAGGAAACATGGCAGCTAATTTGCACACAGCAAGCTCCCACACATTGCTGTGTGATAATTACTAGGTAATTTATTTGTGGTATTGACTCGGGGATAAATCTTGGCCAGGAAACTGTGGATAACTCCCCGGCTCTTCTTTGCAATAATTCCATGGGATCCTTTACATCCACCCGAGAGAGCAGATGGGGCCTTGATTTAACATCGCATCCAAAAGGCAGATTGTTTTACGTATTTGTGTGCATATTTATGAGATAAATTATTATGACAGCTGATGGGAAATGCTGAGTTGTTCAAATCCCAGCGGGAAACTTGAAACAACTGTCATAACTAATTTTTGCAAATTTTATGTTTTATGATGCAGGCTTTAATTCAGTTATAATAAGACCACTGAGTCTCAAGAGGTTTTTTTTTATCAAACTAAGTTAAACGTTTATTAATTAAAAGGTTGTAAGCACATAATATATCTGCAACTTACTATGATAAAAACATCTAAAAACCCCCCTAATTAATTTGACTCTCAGTTACTCCTCCATTAAGGCTACAGTAAAACACATAGATTTAAACAGACCCTTGGCAAAGCACACCCTGGACAGTCAAATTCAAAATAAGTTTCTTTCGGCTCTGCATCCTTGCAGACAGTAGCTTGGGGCTTACAGGCAGGAGGCTTTAGATCTTAGAATTCCTCTTTTACCAACAGCGTTCTCTTCCTTTATACATATTTTCCTCTTTGAATGCAAGTTCTCATTGTATCACTAAATTTTTTGAGCTTTACCTCTTCCAACAATAAAACGCCTTTCATACCACCAATTTTATTAGTAAGCTTTGAAAAAATAAACACATTGTTTGTTTTCTTCTGGCTAGGTGTAATATTTCACCCATTCTTTTGGATGGTTTATTTCAAAATGCAAATTGCCTCCTTTACACTTCCCTTTTTTGTAACTTCCCTTTTTTACCTAATTACCATTTCAAACCTACTTCTCTTCTATACATCAAAGCCTCTGGACCAGTTGGCTTTAATCCAATTAAGACATACACACATACACACACGTAGACACAGATACCACTAGAACTCTATTTTATAATAATTTCTAATAACATGATAGACATTATTATATCTTCTTGACAATATACATATTACCTCTTGAGTTTATTGATTCTCTTATCATTGAAAAATACAGCACAAATGGAGGCCATTGAGCCCATTGTGTCTGTGCTGGTGCTTTGAAGCAGCTATCCGATTAATATCTTCCTTTGTTCTTTCCCTATAGCCATGCAAATCTTTCCTTTTCAAGTACTTATCCAATTTTCTTTTGTAAGTTACAATTGAGTCTGCTTCCACTATATTTTCAGGTTGTGCATTCCAGATCGTAAAATTGGGATAGGGATAGATACTAGGTTCAGCTGAAGGCTTTTGGAAGAGCCAGAAAGTTAGTTGAATAGAAGATTGTCAATAAAAGTAGTGGCAATAGCAGATTTTTACTTTAGCTATGTCAGCAGTTAGTTGGCAATAAAAGACTCCATCAGACCGGTAAAGGACATTCCAGGGCAAATTCTGGTAAACTCCTAGGACATGATAAAGGTTTCAAATGGCTACTTTGCATTGTTCCTCATTCTAATAGATTCAGTTGCTGTTACTACCATTTATAGTTTAACACTACAGTTGAGAATGTTAAAGTGGAAATCCAAGTGGGAATAAGGAGCCTCAAATCCGACTGGGCTGCCAGAACTGCGGGCATTCACCCAGGGGGCTTAAAGAAATGGGGGTTGCATTAAATGGACACCTTTTGCTTAAATGTTTAACAGCTCACTGGAAACAGGGATTGCTCCCATGGATTGGCGGGAGGCTAATGTAGTACCACTTTAGAAAAAGAGCGGTGAGTCAGAAGTAGGAAATTATAGCTTAACTTCAGTTATTGGAACTTTGTTAGAGGCAGTGATTAGTGATGCCCTCTGTGATCATCTGGGCAGAGCTGGTGTTAGTCGTGACTCACAATTCTGGAAAAGAAGGTTATTTCACCAAGTAGGTGGAATATTTGGAGGAGGTCGCTAGGTTGGTGGATGAGAGTATCCATGGTGACATTGTATCTTTAGCATTCCAGAAAGATTACTTCACGTTGTAGGATAAGAGGACCGATGCCTAACTAGATAGGAAATTGGTTGACTTCCCGATACCAGAGGGTTATCATCAATAGAAGTGGATCTACATGGACACCAGTTAATAGTATAACACTTGCTTGGATGAGTGCAGCTCCAACAACACTCAAGGAGCTCAACCCCATCCAGGACAAAGTAGCCTGCTTGATTGGCACCCCATCCACCACCTTCAACATCCGCTCCCTCCGCCACCGATGCACAGTTGCCGCAGTGTGTACCATCTACAAGATGCACTGCAGCAGCTCACCAAGGCTCCTTCAACAGCACTTTCCAAACCCGTGACCTCTAACACCTAGAAGGAAAAGTGCAGCAATTGCATGGGAACACCACCAGATCCAAGTTTCCCTCCAAGCCACACACCATTCTGACTTGGAATATATTGCCGTTCCTTCACTGTTGCTGGGTCAAAAATCCTGGAACTACCTCCTTAACATCACTGAGGGTGTACCTACACCACATGGGCTGCAGAAGTTCAAGAAGGTGGCTTGTCACCACCTTCCCAAGGGCAATTAGGAACGGACAATAAAAATTCTGGGCGAGCCAGCGATGCCCATGTCCCGTGAAAAGAATAAGAAAAAAAAGCCTGTAGGGATGTACGTAAGGATAATTTCTCTTCATGATCTTTAAAATTATCTAGGTGAAGGTGCCGTGGGACATGAAGATTTGTGCCAGTTTTATGGTGATCAATGAGGAAAAAAGAGCTATTCTAGACATAATGTGTCTTCATCCGCTACACGCATTTTAACAACAATCTTTATATGGCATCTCTAATTCGGTAAAACATTCCAAGACGCTTCACAGGGACGTTATCAAACAAAATGTCACACAGAGCCACATAAGGAGTTATTATTAGGTTTGGTCAAAGGGATAGATTTTAAGGAGCATTTTAATGGAGGAGTGAGCCAGAGAGTGGTCAAGAGCTTTTAAGAGAATTCCAGAGTTTGAGGCCTTGACAGTTGTAGGCACAGCAGTCAGTGGTGGAGCAGTGAAAATCAGGCATGTGGAAGAGACCAGATTTGGATGACTGCAGAGGGTTTTAGGGCTGGAGGATGGTACAGTGATAAGGGCAGAAGATTTGTAAACAAGGCTGAGAGTTTAAAATTGAGGTGTTACTCAACCAGGAACCAATGTAAATCAGCGAACACAGAGGAGACTTGGTGCAAGTTAGGATTCAGGCAGCAAAATTTTTGGAGAGTTCAAGTTTATGGCTGCAAGGTGGGATGCCGTATAGGTATTTGAATCATTGTGTCTAGATGTAACAAAGCCTGGGATGAGGGTTTCAGCAGCTAAGGTGGGGCAGAGACGTTCTCTACATCATTGAGGTAGGCAAATGTAATGTTTAGTGCTAATGCCAAGCATGTGTGTACCATGCGTGGTGCAGAATTAGAACCTGTCATGTGGGAAATTGACCTATTTGTTACGCACATGTGTCCCTGAAGTGCTGACAAATCATTGTAAAGGCTAATAGGTTGCTAGGGTGTCTAGTCAAGATAATTCACTATAAAACAAGTGAAGAGATCACTCAGTAGAGCAGATAGCTCTGCCACACTGCAGTAACTCAACGTTTTTACAATTACCCAGCTCTTCCTTGAGGCTTTTCCCCACCTGGCTAATGTTCTGTAACAACAAAGCTGAAAAAAAAATCTTTTTATTAAGAGCTCCCATCTCACTGAAGAGGCTTCAGGCTAATCCACCTCCAACAACCTGCTGTGAAAACTCTGCTCACATTTTGACAGCTATGACAAATTCCACCACAGCAGCTGAGACAATCCACACCATTCTAAAACAATCAGCAACATTCTAAATCAAACAACCCACAACATTCTTTAAAAAAGTTATGTGTCTTATCTCCCAATGTTAACAGATCCTTTAAAAAATTCCAGGGCCAGGATCCGGATCCGAATCTTTGCCAACCTAACCAGTTCTTTATTGGGCTATACCCTTTCAAGATTCGTTGAAATACATCCATTAAGTTTTTGAGACATATTATTTATAGACAAACAGACATTTGAATAGACTAACAAACAGGGGCAAAAACATTACTTCTGTTCATTTTGAGTGATGGAGATAATGTAAAAAGAACCACAGTGTCTTTTTACAAGCCCTCGGTTAGGTGTCATTTTGGATAGAGTGACCATGTTTTGGTCCCCTTCTGTGTAATATAGAGGCCTGGAAAAAAAGTTCAAGGAAGCACCATTATGTTGATATCAAGTTCTGTCGAAGGGTCATGAGGACTCGAAACGTCAACTCTTTTCTTCTCCGCCGATGCTGCCAGACCTGCTGAGTTTTTCCAGGTAATTCTGTTTTTGTTTTAAAAGGCCTTTATGTTGGTTTAGGGAACTTTTTTGACGCAAGAGAAAAGTAGACTTTGGGTTTAAAATGGTGAAGAGACTAGTGTTTGTGAGCAGACTATTAGAATTAGATGGCTAACAGAAAACAAGAAGTCATGCATATAAACTATGTAAGCATTCAGCTTGGTAAAATGCCAGAAGGGTTTTGTTTACACAGAGGGTTATCGACACTTGGTAGAAGCTACTGGATTGTGTGATGGGTGTGGATTTGCCTCAACAGTTCAAGAAGGCGCTTGACAATTTCATTGTTGTGGCTGATTCTATTGTGTATAGAAGCTTGATGGGATGTTTGGGTACGTGCCTCATGGTCACAGTGCTGTTTTCTGAGCTTGCTTTGATTGCCTAAGGGGGTCGCTAGGAATTTTCCAGGATAAGTCTCCTCCTGTGTTGGCCGAGAGTTCTTTTATCTGTGTTTCGCCACTCCCAGGAGATTGCAAGAAAATTGGTTGGAGGGAACATGAGAACATTCTTTGTTGCATGATGATTGCGTGAGACTCAACAAACCAACTAACTTCTGTCTTTTCAAATGGCCTCCTTCGCTGCTGTATGATTCTATGATTTTTGCTTTTGCTGGTTGTGAGTTGTATGGTGAACACCAGCGATAGGGTGGATCCTGTTATGTCAGTAATCAAAGACTAATAATTATGGCCTAATCAGTGGATTAAATTTATTGAGTGATAACCAACAGATGAGTGGTAGGAGAAAGCCTTTTTAATATATCATCAATTCAGGCTTCTTTACATCTGCATGAGAACAGGGAGCATACACTTGTATAATGTCCTAGCATGCCATCAGCCCAGCTCTAAATTCTTTACTGTCAATGGATTATTCTTTTGCATTGTAGTTAGTCTTGCTATGGTACCCATTAGGTGTTGCAGTAAGGTCCCACCATTAGCTGATGAGTAAATAGTTAGTTCATCTGTTTTTGATTCTGTTGGTTGAGGACACCACTAGATTGCACATTGCCTTGGGATCTCCTAAATTCAAAGGGAGCGCATGAACTGAGAAACTTAGGGGTTCACAGGAACCTTGGAGAAGCTGTGAAGGCTGCTAAAGGAGCGCCAGGGATCCTTAGCTTTCTGACCAGAGACACAGAGCACAAAGGCTAAACCATTATAAATCACTGGCTAGGCTCAATTCTAGGCTTCATACTTTAGGTAGGATGTCAAGGTCTTGGAATGGGTGTACAGGAGATTTACCATAATTATACAAAGAATTGGGAAATTCGGTTATGTGGAGTGACTGGAGAAGCTGGGGTTGCTTTCCTTAGAGCAGAGAAGGTTAACAGCACAACTAATAAAGGTGTTCTACATAATGAAGGACTTTGATTGAATGGGTATGGAGAAACTGTTTCCACCGGAGGGTAGGGTTGTTAACCAGATGACGAAGGTAATTGGCAAAAGAAGTGCGGGGGACGTGTGGTGACATTTCTTTGCATTTAAGACTGGTGCAATCAAATTCAATAGTAATATTCAAAACAGAATTGGATAAATACTTAAAAAAAGCAGAAGCTGCAGAGCTGTGGGGAATGAGTAGGTTAGCTCATTCAAAGAGCTGGCACAAGCACAATGGGCTGACCAGCCTTCTTCTGTGGCGTAAGATTTCATGGGATGGATTTTATCGGGTGTAATTTTCTCTTCCCCCACCCCACCAGCAACTGAAAAGCCCGTCGACAACACGCCCACTAAAACCCGGCTGCTCCAGAGCGATATGATGATCAGAGCTGCCTTAACTGATTGTGTAGGTGGATGAGAGGAAGTTCCATCCAGGGAGCTGCTAGCCAATCAGGTTGGCCAGCCGCTTTGTATACCCAGCAGTGCCAGGATAGAGCAGTGGTCACTGCTGGGTCTCTGTCCGACAGCTGCCCGCGAGTTGCCAGGCTGCCTGCCTTGCCCTTGCCTTCCAAGCCACACATAAAATAGCGCCGGAGGCAGAAGGAAGCTCTTAAGTGGCCATTAATTTACCATTTAAGGGCCTCAAAAAGGTCATAGGGCTGTGAGCGGGTTGCCTTATGCCTTACCCAATCACTGTAATATGGGAGGCCAAATTGGGGGTGAGAAGGCTATCCATTTTATTTTATGATCAAATATGCTGGTGGGGTTGTGGGGTCGGGGGTGAGTGTAAAATCCAGCCCTACGATTCTATAACCGCCTAAACAATCACACAGGACCTTGGTATAATATCTCAGTTCAAATATGACACCTCCCGCAATTCTGCATCGCTCTGTACTGCAGTGTAGTATCAGACTTAATTTGTATAAGTCCCCAAAGTGGGCTTGAACCCGTAAACCTTTGCCTCAGATGTGTGAGACTGATACAATTGCGCCTGTACAATATGTAGTATCTTGCTGAATAGTAACAATTTTGACTATAAAATGACGAGCTGGAGTGCCAAAAAAATACAGTGCAATTGTTCTTCCCTTAGGGCCTTGATTACTGTAGAACCCCACAATGCGTCATGGGAAAATTATTTTAGTTCTTTGCATCCATGGCCTGAATTTTCAGCTCGGCGGGCGGGCACGATCGGCGGGCCCAGGAGTGGCTGGGAAACGGACCGCCAACTGCGATTGGCCACCGACCGTGATTTTCACAGTGGCTGGCCAATTAACGGGCAGCCAGCGTGAAATGCGCGCTGAGAAGCTCAGCGCTGCTGGGGTGGGGACGGGAGGAGGGTGGGTGATGACGTCACCACGGGCACAGGTGAGCACTGTGAGAGAGCTCCCTGAAGACAGACAGAGCTGCCTCAGGCAGCTGCAGACCCGAAAACCATGAAATAAAGTTTTGAAAATCGGGAAAAAAAATGTCCAAGCATCACAATCAGTCATCTGAACATACACATGATAAAAATGCTGTCCGCAGATTTTAATTTTAATTTTATTTAATAACAGAAGTCTCATCCTGCCCTTGGATGAGGTTTGATGAAAAATGCAAAGTCCACCTGGCCAATTTGCCCGCCAGCCAACCGTAAGGTTGAATGGACCATGAAAAATCGGAGACATTTGCGCCGTTAAGGGGCTTAACCGTCCTCTGAATTGTTGGCGGGTGCGCTTTGATTTTTGTGCGAGCCTGCTGAGCGAAATATCGCGACCGTGGGATGACATCTGCACTCTCGCCAGACGTCTTCTCGCGCGATTTTATGCCCGTTCGGGTTGGGCCCCCGCCTGCCCGCGGACCTAAAATTCTGCCCAATGCGAACACTTACGATGGAGCCTGTGTTTGCTCCAGGAACCTTTGACTTGTTTGCAATTACTTGAGGTGTTGGTGAGTGGTGAATGGCACCTGTGTTTAAAATCTGCTCAGTGTATGTTTTATTTCTACGTGTTTCTATGCTAGATCGCTTTAATTTGTGAGTCTATAAAAACAGATTTTAACTTGCACATGAACTACTTTGCTCGAGATAGTTGCACAAGTGAAAGTTGATAATGCAACTGGTTTGCCAAGAAATTTATGTTTGAATTAGGATTTTTATAAGTTTGATGAACGTAACAGCCCAAGCTTGTTTGCAGACCATTACACCGCAGCCTGTTTCATCATTTGTTCTTCCAGTTCCGTTAAAACAACACAATTTTTTATTTTTTAAAATAATGTTATGCAAGGCAAGAATTTTTTGTTTGAAATGTATTGGTAATGGATTGACCAAATTTAGAATTATGAAGGTTAGGAAATGGTAATTTGAGGAGCATTTTATGATTAGCTCTGAATTTTAAACTAAAGTGCTGCGCTTGATCTAAGGCAAGAGAATGGGCGAGGGTTTGATGCGTGGAATTCTACACCTGTTAATCTGTATTTGATTGTGTTTGTGCTTATCCACTGTAGTTAGGAATCTTGGTAAAGGCAAAAGGAAAGAAATAGTTGCATTTATATAGCACCTTTCACAACCACAACACATCCCAAAGTCTTTTACAGCCAGTGAAGTACTTCTTGAAGTGCAGTCGCTACAATAATGTAGGAAATGTGGCAGACAATTTACACACAGCAATAGCGACCAGATAATCTGTTTTAGCAATGTTGATTGAAGAATAAATATTGGCTAGGATACTGGGGACAACTCCCCAGCTCTTCTTCAAAACAGTGCTATAGGTAGTCAGGCCTTGGTTTAATGTCTCATCAAAAAGACAGCACCTCTGACAGCAGAGCACTTGCTCAATGCTGCACTGGAGTGTCAGCCTGGACTTTTAGAAACTTTTTTACTGGAAGCATCAGTTTTAAAAGCGTCAGTCTGTGACATTGTTTGCACACTGATTTCCCAGATCAGGTGGGAGCACGTGCTCAGGAAATTGCAGGCTCACAGCCCCTGATTATAGCGTTTGTTCCATCTCAGTGGGCGTTAGCTACTCAAGAGCTTCCTGAACAAAAATCCCTTCAGCACTGCTAGAAATGACATGATTGGGGAATCAGCACCTAAGTGCATCAGTGGCAGTGCAGTATATTGTGGCAAAAATCATGCTTAATCTGGTCCACTTCAGCAGCTTGACTCGTAACCTCAACTTGCTGGCATTGTTAATGATAAACTTGCAACTCTGAGTGTTAGATAATTGAAAATCCATAATCGAGGCGTCTCATGAGTTGATAGGAGAGAATCTATGATGGTATGCCTGTGTTCTGTAACAGTATGTGTGGACATACACAATGGAAAATAAAATCGAAGATTCTATTGGAAATCTTGTGTTGCCTTCTTAAAGCTGTACTCCTTCACAATTTGAAGTTGGCCAGCTCAAATTGATTATATTGAAAAAAAGGTTTTGAAATTTAGGCTTTTTGATGCTATTGAGTTAGGAAGTCAGTGGAGTTGAACGCTAAGAGGTGTTATCTTTACGAAAAAGCGCGTTAACGTTTTTTTCTCATCAAACGACCACACTGCTGAACCCATTCGAATAAATCGTTTAGTTATTTCGTATGGTGATATTATCATGATCAAAATTATACTGGGCTCCTCTATGTATCCAGACAGGCAGACCGGAAAAAAGTCTTTCCATGAAAATAGTTTAGCTTGAAGTAAATACTATTAGTTTTGATGTTGCTCACATCTTATTCCGCCAACAAAAGCACTATCATGCTGGGGAAACAGGAAACAACCCCCACTTTTAATAAAGTAACTTTGGACAAGAGTTTCCAAGGGAACACAGTTCAAGCAGTCAAGTGATCAAGCAGTAGGTTCAACTGGCCAGGGAACTTCAGTTTATAACTAAAAAACATTCTTGTATATGAATATTTCAGTAGCAGTTTTGAAGAAAAATTATCATTTTCTCTTTGTTTCCAAAAGATTCCCTGTGTGTCCTATTACTGGAAATGGTGGATTAGCTTTAGTCAAAAGTTTCCAAATAGATAAAGCTTTTATAAACTGAAAGTATGGATTCTATCATTCATACAAAGATAATATTTAAGAGTGCTGTTACTTGGTAGAGCCCTCATTTTGAAACCAAACCATTAGACCTGATAAATCGACACATGACTCTTTGCTGCCTGTAAAATGGTACATTTCCACAAATCTTAATTTAGATGATATTCCAAAAGTCAATGTCCAAAGTTGTAGCACTGGCTTTGGCTTTCCAAGTTACTGAAAGCTCTGATGTGGCTGAAAGCAGGCAGCCATAATTGGGCATTCTTGCTTTCTCTCACTGACCTCCAGCCCTCCCCTTCCTGGCCCTACTGCATTTTGGAGCAGATTTTTCGGACACAAATCAGAGCCATTAAATTCCAAAATAGGCCAAATGGGAGTTTTTATTTCAGTTGATATTAGTTGGCTTATTTAATATTAAGAGACAGAGAACTCACAGCATTACCACAGTTGTGACTGCAGTAAAAACAGGAGGGCAGGTCTCTAAGATGGTTAACCAGTAATAGAGACAGCATCTTCAAGAGGCAGAATGGCTGAGCGGTCTAAATGCTATCAGGTTGCAATTATCTCTCAAGGTGTTGGTAAAGCCCAGAATGGGACTTGAACCCAGAGATTCATAGGCGGGACTGCTACCAACTGAGCCATGGCCGACACTAATGGCTTTTAGATCTTACGTCCAAGATTATTAGCATAAAACATTGAAGCCTAACTTAGCCTTGGAACTGACTTCATTTGAGTGATACCGTGAACTGTGTGTGCAAATATAGACACTTATGCCTCTTGGCAGTCAAGTTGAGTCGCAACAGTATTAAGCAGGAATTTCACCAATATTCCCAAAAGTCGAGGAAAATGCTGTCAACATAGAGAAGTTTAATAGTTGCTAAACTAGTGAGGTATTCAAGTAACACAAGTTAACTTGAACCAGTCATTAAAAAATGAGACAACAATTGAAGATATACGATTGTCCAGAGACTGTTTTTGTGTGATCAATATGGCAGTCACTGTGCGTTTGATTAGTCTGCAAAAGAAACACGCTGCATGTTGTAATGATACCAAGGACCACTGACCATCCACACTGCTTTAGGTTCCAATACACTTGCACTATTGTTATTGTTCCCGAGGCCTTGGCTTTGCATCCTGTAATAAGTTGTGTGTGCAAAGAGTATGATAGAACTGGAGCAGCAGTGCTGCCGGATAATGGAATCATGTGGGTGCCTGTTCTAGCCTGCACAATATCACAGTTACTTTATGATATATTTTGAGTCACAGGGTCACTGTGGTGGGACAATGGCGAGGGGGAGGATGTCAACAAAAATGGCATATGGATTGCTGAGCTGACGATTTGAGTTCGACAGAGGATTTCCTCTCCTTTGAACATAGTGGATCCTTTGTCTCAAATCCAAGTTCCTGTCCACCGTGCATTTAGTTTATTCTGATTTGGATCTTCTTCTAAAGAAAGTCCACAGGTTAGTTAGTCTTGTTGGAGCCTGTTGACTGCGAAACCCTTTGGATTTCCTTCTTCTGCTCTTTCCCCTCCCCACAAGTTCACTTTTTCAGTTTCAATCTCGGGATCTAATGGCAGTACGGGGCATACTTTATTTTTTGCTGGGAACTGTTTGATGGTGATAGGGAGTGGTTTGGTTCACATCTATGGAAGTTGCTCACATGCCACATTCAGTCAGGTGAGAGAACATGATCCAGGACACGCTTTTCTTTCATGAAAATCCAATTGAATTGTCCTTTTCTCCCCCTTTCCATCGTATCACTTTGGGTTTAAAGATGAATTGGTTGATAAGTTCCACCCTGGACTTTGCCTCAAGCTGTGATCCATTCATAGTCAAATCCATTTTCTCAAGAGGATAAATTATGTTTGAAGTGGTTACAAAGCAGGAGGACCCAGATGACATCAGTTACCATTAGCAGACCGTCAGGTTACATCATTCTTGAGTACTGTGGACATTTTTGGAGCTGACTTCATTGACTTATCCGAGTATCTTCTGACACCACTCTATCCAAATAGGACTTTGGGCAAGATTCACAGCAAACCGTTAATTTTGCACTCCAGTGCATTACTGCACGGTGGATAGGAACTTGGATTTGAGACAAAGGATCCACTATGTTCAAAGGAGAGGAAATCACAAAAGCATACAATAAGCTCCCCAATCCTCTGTTGAACTCAAATCGTCAGCTCAGCAATCCATATGCCATTTTTGTTGACATCCTCCCCCTCTCCATTGTCCCACCACAGTGACCCTGTGACTCAAAATATTGAGGGAGGGCTGCACTGTCAGATGGATGAAATGTTAAACTGAGACCCTGGCAGCTCCCTCAGGTGGATGCAAAAGCTTCTGTGACACTACCCGAAGAAAAGCAGGGGTGTTCTGCTGTCCTGGCCAATATATAGTGGATAGGGTTGCCAAGCCTCCAGGATTGGCATGGAGTCTCCAGGAATTGAAGATCAATCTCCATGACACTGATGTGTGCAACCCTGGAGAAAAATCATAGGGACATAAAAAAATATTGTATTTTTTGGTCATTTTCTTTGAACATGCTTTAAAAATAATGAAAAAGGGGGGAAAAGACTGTTTGGCTGACAGTCAAATACCATCCAAGTGGGTAATGAGCCTTTTTGTTCTCCAGTTGGCTTAGGAAAGCAATGCGTCACAAGGCTGACTAATGGCTCAAGTATGGGGGCAAGTCATGGAATGAAACCTCCAGGAATACATTTAATCAGAGCTGGCAACCCTAATAGTAGGGGTGGAGGGGTGCTTTTCGTGGGAAACAGGTCATGGTTATTCTAGTTGAGTTTCTATCAGAGTATAACTCTGCATGGTATGACCCTCTAAAACAAAGGGATACAGCGGTATTCAGCAGTCTTCAGTGCTGCTGCCTTTTACACGCGATAGTATCACAAATATTGCCAGTGACTGCTGCTGGAGCTGCAGTGTATGTGAGAAAGTTCTTGCTGATGGCAGAGCAGCCAAGCTATTGGATTTCCGCAGATTTTGTATTCCGAGTTACTGGATCAGAAATTTGTTAAAAGCCTGCTCCGTTATGACACATCAGAATTCCAGGAAATTATGATATGACATTGACCATAAGAGAAGAGAATCTGTAGTTAGAGCACCGTTTTCCCAGTCCAGCATTGACGATTATTTTGGCCAACAAAAATCATTTGTTTTGCTTATTAGATTTCAATACATATCGTGGTGTTCAAATGTGCTTTTCTCCCTAGTCACTTCAGATGAAGACGAGTGGTTGACTAAGCAGGTTTTCTTGTGTTTTACATTAATGTGATCTACATTTAGCCTGATTACTTCACTATCAGTGTCGAAGAGATGAGAATGAAGCAAAGTGTATAGTAGCATAGACATCAGATTGCATTGTTTAATTCCAGAAGAGATAATTTCTACTGTGCTGTTGAATACACAGGCAATTTATCAGAGCCATGTGGTTGTGCCGGAGTCCAGAGTCTAGGACACATCTAAAGTTAGCATTAAAGTTAAAGATTTCTTTCAGTGTAAATGTAGAGGTGACTCATGTAGTGTCAGTGCGTAATGTTGGTTTTTGTATATCATCTTACGTATTCATTCAAAGACTTTGCCATGTGATTTATAGTTGGCTGGCATTTTAACCAGGGACAATGCTGGAAAACAGACAATATTGAATTAGCTTCCCATTATACGCCAGCTTGATTTTCCCTGCTTTTGACTTCCGTGGAAATGGAATTTGAGGGTGGATGCATGTTGAGCAACTATTTTGATATTGCTGATCTTAACACTACTGGCCAAACTGAAAATGACCGCATCATTTAAAATTACTAAAAATGAATGCTTATCTTCCAGATCGTGAACCGTTTGGTTTTTTTTAAACCTGTCTCTGAATGCACTAGAGCTGAGCTGTCCCATTGTCGGAGTTTGTGTGAAGTTACCCTCAACTGAAAATTTGCAAAATGATCATCTTGGGTTTCCAACAGCTTAATAAATTCTGGATGATGTGAGACTGAGCAGCTCACATCAGGAAAGCTCTGGGTTTAATCCCCAGTGTGTGCTGAGCTGGCTGATTTGAACTGGGTGGTGGTAGGATCTTTTTCCCCCACTCCTAGCTTATTCAGCCTTCTTTTCCTGATCCCTGCTGGAAAGTTTGATGTTGGCCAATCATAGGATCAGGCTCAGCTGTAATGTACCACCTTCATAGTGGAGGAACCCATCACAATCGGATGTCTAGGCTCATAAGACCACCTGAGTGATGTTGGTTGAGCCAATAAATCTGTGCCTCGCTATGAGTTGGGGCCTCCAGGAGGGGAAAAGGGTGATAATATACTGGGCTTCTGATGCACAGCGCATTCCTTTGCACAGCATTAGTTGACCTTGTGAGACAACATGCTCAGTTGCAAAATGCCCTGACACCCCTCGTTCATCATGTGCAATGGGTACATTTTCAAATGCCACCAGCTCGCAAAGGTATCCTGGCAGTACGTTAGTGTAAAGTGGCAATGTCTGGGGAATGCTTGTATAGGCCACTGATGCTAAAAGTGTATTGTCCATACCATAAGAGCTAGCCACCCCAAAATGGCGACCCTGATGCCCAAATGCAGCCAACATGGTACTTTCAGCTAGGTTTAGTGGGGAGTGATGGGTGGATATGGAGGGGGCTAGCTACTGGAAATGCTAACGAGGAGAGCAAATGCATCAAATTTCCCATATTGTAGGATTACTGCTGTTCTAGCTTTTGCCAGCCAAAGTAATCCCATGGCACAACGGTGTAAAGCACTGCCTGAACTTTATCACAGTTGTCTGCGAAACTATCCCAGTAATCCAAATGATAACATTAGTGAAAATGTTTCTGACCCTTTTTAAGTCAACTCTGCTTTTGAATGTGAAGAGTCCAAATACAAACTGGCTAACTTGCATGTTGCAACACTTTCACTTTAACCCATCGATCAACTCTGCAACTAGCTCAGCAAAGTCCATTTCACGTTCAAGGATTTTGATAAGGGGCTTTATCACGTACAAAAAGCAGAAAAGCAAAAATACTACAGCATTCTTTCTTTGCAAGGCACACCGTGTTGGGGGCTGATGGTTATCAGGTCTCCATGTATTCCTCTCCATGTGAAATCCTGTACAGTTCTGGGTCACATCACTGCGTGTGTCTTGTTGATCCAGTTTGGTAAACTGCACTTCCTTTCCGGGCCCTCCTTTCATAAGCGTTGCACTGTTGAATTTGATCCTGATCGTCTCTTTGAACATCTGTGTTTCATGCACATGGCCACCTTCTAGCTGCATACACCACATGATTCTCCTGAGGGGGCGGTTATTTTTTAAAATCGGACATAATGAAAAGTTAACTTCAAAAAGAAAATAATAAAGAAGGGGAAAAGAGAGGGGTCAGAAACTGTATTAGAAATATCAGATATATTTTAAGAAGTTAAGATTATGCCAGTGGTGTTTCAGAATAAACATAATAAGAATAGGCCATTCAACCTCATGTGGCTTTTTTAACAGTCATTTTTACAGGACGTGGGCGTCGCTGGCTGGACCAGCATTTATTGCCTATCCCTAATTGCCCTTGAGAAGGTGATGGTGAGCTGCCTTCTTGAACCGCTGCAGTCCATGTGGTGTTGGTACACCCACAGTGCCGTTAGGGAGGGAGTTCCAGGATTTTGACCCAGCGACGGTGAAGGAATGGCGATATATTTGCAATTCAGGATGGTGTGTGGCTTGGAGGGGAACTTCCAGGTAGTGGTGTTCCCATCTATCTGCTATCCTTGTAGAGATTGTGTGTTTGGAAGGTGCTGTCTAAGGAGCCTTGCTCCACCATTCAGTCAGGTCATGGTTGTTCTGCACCTTAACTACATTTAGTCTTGTTTGCTCCAGATCTCTTCTCTTGTAGCCTTACCTAACGAAACTCAATCCATCTTTTTTGAAAGGTTCAATTGTCCCAGCATCTACAGCCTTTTGAGGAGGAGAGTTCTTAACTTCTACCACTCTTAGTGAAAAATGCTTCCTGACTTCCTTCCTAAATGACCTAATTTTAAGGCTATGTCTTCTCGTTCTTGATTCACCTGAGAGCTCAACATTATCTGACAATGCAATGATGAGTGAAAAGCTTTGAAAGCCCAACCACTAAACATCAACAAAATTGGTTGAGTGGATTATATTAATCCTTGAATGGAGAGATGCAATAATCAAGAAAGCCTGATGTGATATGAATCCATTTATGGAAGCTGTATAAAAGCTACTGGTCTGATAGTAAAACTCAACATCAGGAATGCTAACTCAGTGATCAAAGTACCTGTGATTAGACTGCAGTGGTGTTTATTGATATCAATTTCCATATATTGTGCATGACATTTGAAGAAACTTCATAGGAACCAGTAAAAATTCCAAACAGGAATCACTGGAATTGGGTGGAAAAATATTTTCATAGAACTCTTTGTCAAATTAGCCATCCTGTGTTGGGTGGAAATATTTTTGCTGTTTGTTACACTCCACCAAACGTCAGTGAATGGATCCAATTAAAACAGGAATTGACACACTCGTGCGCCATAAATAAAATCTTCTGTCACATGCTCAATTTGGACCCATGCAAGATATAGTTTTAAAAACTGTGCAGAGGTGCGGCTGGTTGCGCACATTCGTAAAATGACTGACAGCAACCAGAATGGATGCTGTGTTTGAGAAGATCATGGAGAGGGAATTACATGAGTCAAATAGACCAGGACATCTAGGAGGCAGATTTACAAGGGAAGGATAACATGCCACGATGTCTTTGAAGAGTGCTATTAGTTCAGAGTGAGGAGACCATCAGAAAGCTCGTGAGCTGATTACTTTGGAGCCAAAAACTGTTTTTCCTTGGAATCTGCTGCTGTAGCCAGGGAAGCTGGCTTTAAAAATTTTGCTACATAGTCCTTCCAGGCTTCTGGCTCAGACCTCCCGAACATTGGTCAGAATAAAATCCCAAGAGTTGATTGATGATTCCATGGAGCACTACAACAGTGAGCGTATTTCAAAAGCACTTCATTGGCTGTGAAGCAGTTTGGGATGCCTGGAGGTGCTTTATAAATGCTAGTCTTTCTTTTAATGCTTCAGTCATTTTGTCAGATCAGCAATCATAATTGAACTCAATTCCAGCATTTGCGTAAACAGCCCTTAGATGGGTCAATGGACAGTGACCAAGGATGGGGAGCATTGACTGATCTTTTTCACACCCTCTGTAGCCAGGGTTGTTGAGACCCATAGTTGTATCCCTCCATGTTTCCAGCTGAGATATGCATAGTGTGCAGGGATAAGAAGGTTGAGCAACAGTCATGGCTGCAGTTCTTCTATCCAGCTACAGATAGACCAAATGTTTAGTTTCATTGCTGAGTATTAAGAGAAATGCTGGGTAGATCTATCAGAAAAATAAAAAAAACCCAAAAGAACCTTGCTGTCCAAACTGTATCTAAATATCAGGTTGCCATAATGACCAAGGATAGTTGCTTCATATTTAACCAGAAATTTAATGCACCTCCCCTTTGGATAGTCATTGTGCTTTGTGAATGAACACAGGTGAACCTCCGTTATGTATATGATTATCTGCCTGACATTTTTCATTGTGCAAAGGCATTTTCTCTTTTCACAGCTCAGTGATACCAATCTTGTCCTATCTGATATAAGTCAACCTCATAACTCATGGATATTAATTTCAGTTTATATTATGTTCCTCTCCATCTTTCTTACGCCATAAAAGGAAGGTTAAAATTTGGGAACTTTTGATTATCCACTCATTTCTGTTTCTTTGCCACAGATTTAGTGGCGGTTAAGGGTGCATTGCTTATGATTAACTGGACCTGATTTTGTCAACTTTTAGCAGATAGCAAGTAAGCTGTATCAATGAGATCAACAAATTTAGGCCACAGTACGCAGCGTCCGATTTGGGCTTTTGTACATCCCAGATTTTAATTGCTCCACCTGCTATTCCTTCAACTGGTTAGGCTGTGGGCAAGATTTTTCAGTCGGCATGCAGGGGCTTAAAATGATGCGTGATTGACGTCGGACATGTGTCCCGACGTCATCGCGCTGGCTCACAATGTTTCATTTGGCGGGGTGCTACCGGAGTCGGCTGCGCACCCACCGATATGTAAACGGTCTATTCAGGCCATTAAGGAAGTGATTAAGCTAATTGTTAACGCTGCCCCGTCCAACCTCACGGTTGGCGGGCAGGCGAAAAAGCCAAGCAGCCTTCACGTTTTTTAGGAAACCTCATCCACGAGCGGGATGAGGTTTCCTAAAGCTTTTATTAATTTAATAAAAATGTTTTCTTACATATAAAAACATGTCCCATCTCATGTGACACAGTCGTATGAGGGGACATGTTTAAATAAATTTTTACTCCATGCGTTTAATATTTTCAGTAGCGTATTTAGTGTTTTCAATAGCGATTCAATCTCCCTAAGACAGCTCTGTGCCTCAGGGAGATTGCTGCGCTCTTTCGCAGACATGCGCAAGGCCCTGACTCTCTCGCCTCCCCCTGCCCGCAGAGGTAACACTCCGCTCGCGTCTTATGCACGTAAAATGACAGCACGAAGCTGACCGCGGGCAGCAATCAACTCCACGCCCGCCCCTGCCTGCTCCCACCGAGCCCGTCTGCCACCTGAAAAATTCAGGCCTGTGAATTCTGGAATTCCCTCCCTAAACCTTGACGCCTCTCTATCTCTCTTTCCTCCTTTAAGACATTTTTTAAAATTTATCTCTTTGATTAAGCTTTGGGTCACCTGTCCTAATATCTCTTGATGTGTCTCACTGTTTGATAATGCTCACATGAAGCACTTTAGGATATTTCACTAATTTGAAGGCAGTATATAAATGGAAATTATAGTTGTTGTTGTTCACCAGTCAAATCTGGAGGGTGGTTTTATAGGGCGGGATTTAGTGTGGGCGGCGGGGGATTTGACCGCCAGAATAATAACTAGTGGCAGCCCGGTGACCCGATCTCCAGGGACATGTTCTGGGTCAAGTCCCACTCCAGAGCTTGAGCACAAAAGATTAAGGCAAACACCCAAACGCAATACAGGAGCCTGCCTGCATGTAAATGATCCCATGGCACCATTTTGAAGAAGAGCAGCCAAGTTATCCCTGCCCTGGCCAATATTTATCCTCAATTAACAAGATGCATCACAGGTTATCTGGTTATTATAACGTGTGTAAATTAGCTGCCTACATTACAACAGTGACAACATTTTAAAAGCACATCCATTGTCTATAGAGCACATTAAGACATCTGATGGTCATGGATAGCACTAAATGCAGGTCTGACTTTCTTCAAGAAGTGATGATATAATGTGTTTCAATTTAGCAACTAACACTAATTTGTTTTTACTGTGACCAGTGCTTTATGATATAATGAAGCAAAGTGCACAGTAGTGTTGACGTCAGGATCCACAATCTGTCTTAACGTCCAGTAACGTGAGTGCAAAACAAGAAAGAGATGGCTGATTACTCAATCTACTCTTGTACTCCATGCACGTTCTGGTTGAAGATGTTGCTGCTTAAGACTAATTTATTTTCACCAATTTGGAAGGAGTATTGCTGGACTTGTAAAAGTTGGCGGAAGGTCTGTCACACTCTGGTACGACCTAATGTTCTTCTCTTGTTCTTTCAGTTGATGACAAGTAACAGCCTCTCCTGCTGTACCAGGTAGAGGTGCTCTGAAAATATGGCTAGTTTCTGGACACAGCTGGGACTGCTACTCTGGAAGAATTTAACATATAGAAGGAGACAAACAGTAAGTGCATGTGCTTTGAAGCTTTAATTAATATGAACAGGACAGCAAACTGAAAAGAGTAACTATAGTTTATTGAACAGATGAACATATATAGAAACTTGACCAAAGTTGAATATCACCTCTTGGATAAATGGATTCCAATCTGCTTAATTCTTCAAGAATTAGCATTAGTAAAAGAAACATTTTTGTTTTTGAAACTGAGGAGGGCAGTAATGTTTCTTCTCGAAAGTTCGAAAATAGGATGAAATTCCAGATTTTGGTATTTGCTGTTTGTGTTTTGGTGTCTTTTACAATCAGGAAAGCAACCTACTGTCAACATTCACTTCAGCTGAGGTATACTATGACAACAATATGCAGTAACTCCAAACTCCAATTACTGTACTAATGTGAATTCTACCACTTTTTCCCTACTGAATTATCGCTATTGTCAAGTTGTCCCAAATTTATTGATAGGTGTCACTTTGTGATGCACATGTGGGCTGGAATCTTCCATTCTGGAGTCTAAATCCAGTGGCGAGCGCAGAAGTGGGAGTGATTTCTGCTGGAGTCGGGATGACTGACCACATGCAATCATCCGCTGTTCCACTCATTACATGTGCATCCGTGAGGAGCTGGCGGACTCTTGTGGCAGGGCCAGGCAGGAAGTCGCTGGCCCTGCCCTTATCTCATGGGGTCAAAAGTCCGGGCGCCATATTTAAGGGGTTCCCTGACTGCCTGCACTATCCCTTACATTTTTGCCTGGCCACTGCTCCACCCTTCCCCTCCCTCCCTTCCTTGGTCACCCTCCAAACTACTTAAGCTGCTACCACTTGGGTCTCAAGCGTAGGCTGGTATTTACAGATGCTCCCCGAAGAGAACAGTGCAGCAGCAACTCACTGTTAATCATGGAAAAAGTCTACCTTGCCAGTGCATGCCACTTCTGTGAAGGTGTGAATGTGAGCATCCTAATTTCCTCGCTGGCAGGGAACTTAATTTGGAGGGGGAACTTAATTCCAGCAAGGTGGGCTTTTAATGAGCGTGCATGACATGCTAATACATGCGAAGGACTTCTCGACGTTGTTCATCGGGAAACTCGCCCCACCTTTAACCCGCCTTTAAAGTCTATAAGACCTAATTCCTAAAGTTCCTCCCACCATCAGGAAACTGATTTTTGGCCTCCCGCCCAGTTAAGTTCCCCTGTCTGCCAAGCTTCCCACTGCTGCTGAGATCAGAAGAGGCTGCCCTGTGAAGCACATTCACAATAATACAATACTTAGCAAACAGTTATATTAATACCCTCATATTTTCTGCAGATATTATGTGGCATATTCAGCGAGAAGCAAACAGGAGCTGAAGAACTGGGTCCTAATATTATAGTTCAATCCTCAATCAATGCTCCTTCTTAGACAGATTCAATACCACGAGTGCTCTTTGAACTTGTTCTTACATGAACTGAAAGCCAAAAGCCCCTGTCAATATTCAACGGGTTAATTAGCATATGAAGCTCTGATTTACTGGAAAAGCTAAACTGAAAGAAAATTTTAATTGCCTTTTTAATTATCTGGTTATTATTTTCTTCATGCTCCATTGGAATTGCTTTACAATGTCAAGCTGCCCTCCTTCCCCACCCTTTCCTGTGTTCTCCACATTTTTTGTCCTTCCGACAGATTCCATGGGATTGGTCCTGTGAAAATGTTAGCTGCAGCCATTCCAGTCTGTGCTGTGATGTAGGAGTGTGAGCTGTGTTGTGACAGCCTTACCCTGTGGTGTAAACATCGGCATCCATTTCCCCATATTAGAGAATCATAGACTAATAATTAGCAGTTGAACTCCATTCTACTAATAACCCTAATCCTGCACTTTCTGGATCATAACACCTTGATGATTAAAAATAATTCTCCTCATCTTGCCTCTGGTTCTTCTGCCAATCATCTTAAATCTGTGACCTTTGGCTATGACCATCCTGCTAATGGGCACAGTTTCTCCTTACTTATTCAATCAAAACCCTTCATGATAATGAACAGTTCTATCAAATCTTCCTTTAGCCTCCTCTGCTCTAAAAAGTACATTATTTTCATTACCTTAGTTCCACTCCCATGTCCTTTGACAAACCACAGTGAATTATCTAAATGCATCTTTCTCTTACTGTCTTGATTTAATGAATAATATCATAGCGGTTTGAGGCAACAGTGGGCTGAATTTTGCCCTTGATGGGCGGGCGGGCCCGACCGACTCAGTGGCGTTTGGGCAGCTGATCGCTGCCGTCAAAACGGGTCCCGCCGCCATTTTACGTGGGCGGGCCAATTAAGGCCCACCCAGCGTGATGCCCGATGGAAGTGCTATGTGCTTCCTGTGTGGGCGGGGGTGGGGGCGCGGTGGGATTCCCCAACTGCGTGAGTGCGCTCATTCACGCATGCGGGCAAAAGAGCGCACATCTCCCTGGGGCTAATTGCTGCCTCAGGGAGATCACTGAAAGGCTGTGAAAGATTAAAAATAGAACAATAAAAAAATAATTAACACGTCCCCCTCATGTGAAAATGTCACATGAGATGGGACATGTTAATAAAGTACACAAAAACTTTATTAAACTTTTTAAAAATCCAATATCAAACCTCATCCCGCCGGTGGATGAGGTTTGTAAAAAACAATCACTTACCCACCTGCCCATTGGGCCTGTGCGCCGAGCCAAAGTTTGCATGGGCTTCTCAAAATCTTCGTCAATTGGTGACTTAATGGACTTAACAAGGACTTTAATTAATGGCGGGTGCGCGTCGCACTGCATAGTGTGTCCGCTGACCTAAACGTCACAATGCCACGCACTGATGTCGGGATGCTTGCGTGACGTCAGTACGCGACATTTTAAATGCTCACGTGTGGGCTCCACCACCCGCACATCAGCCAGAAGATTCAGCCCAGTATGTCTGGTGAATGGTCCAAAGTAAAACAATGAGCTGACAACTTTGCAAAAGCTCTGGTGCGTATTATTGGACATATTTTTTGCATATGGTGTAGAGCTTCATGCCACTGTGCGTTTTGTTCACAGAGGGCATATACGAAGAATTTGATGCACACTCAAATTTCTGTTATGAACTGCTGGCCTGAGCATCTCGATGCTATGGACCCCCATTGGGGAACATTTCCCTTTGTGTAAAGTCAAGGAAACACATTTTTACTAAATATTGTTGCAAATAATTTGTAACACTGAAATATATATTTTTAAAATATATTTTGAAAAGTGTTTTTTCTCTTCCCGATAAATTAAATCAAAGTTTGGCACCATGTCGTCTTAATGGAATTTAAGCTCTTCATTTTGAAATTGCTCTCACTTCCTTTTATGATCTGAAGGCTCCAGTCAATCTAAAAACATTTCTACATGATTAGTTATTGTTCTGCGTGATTCCTTAAAGAATCAGAACTTTGGCATTGACTGTGATGCGCGGAATAAGTTTCAGTTTATCTTGCATCAAAGTCTGTAACCATGACATTTGTAACAGCTGTAAAAGGACAAAGGATCTTTTATTATGCAGTAAAAATCTTGACAATGACCTTTATCCCAGATTCTACAGTGTCGTCTGTCTGCATCTTGTCAGGCTGCACTGCCTTCTCCTTTTCCCGTTGCAATGAACCTTTCAGAAGTAAAGAGGGGCAAGTCAAGTGGAATGACAGACCCTAACTTAATCATCCATGTTTTGTGATAAAATGCTGTCAGCATTCACCATTTTTCAGGAGTAAATTATTCAGCAACTTCCCAGAGTCTATGCATGCGCACTCAAACATAGAAACCTTGAAGTTGCTGTCCAAGTTGCCCTGCTCTTTTAGAAACCTCACCCTAACAGCATCTCACTGAGAGATTTAGCATTTGAATATATTAAGGGAGGGAATTTGAAGTACTGACATGATAAGTACCTGTTAAACTTGCCAGAAAAAGTTATAACTGGACAATTAGACTGGTAGGTGATTTTTTTAATGATGTGATAAAGCTTAGCTATTGTGAAGCAACCTCTCTGGCAGTAAAAATTTAATTTTAAAAGTATGGAGTCTCATTCCTTTACAATTATAATTATTTTTGGAGATTTAAAATATATATATTTTGACTTTTTCTATCTGCCTTTTATCTCCGTTTCTCGCTCTCTCAACTCCATTTTTCCTTCCCTTTCTTTATTTAATTTCCCATACTTGATCTGACATTAAATTTAATATTTAAATTTACACTTCCTGGTTTAGACCCTGCAGGGCTCAGTGTGGTTCCTTCAATCTGATTGCCTCAGGCAAATGGGGTAGAGGAGTAGATCTAACATCTGGAAATAAAATTATACTGCTGATAACCCAGCTGACTTAACGTGAGTTCTCGCTTCACTTTCTATTAAGAACACAACAAAGTTAAAGGTGATAGATTTTGGTTATAGGGTTTAATGCCTCAGAGTTGAGCAGTGAGCTGTCAGGTGGCCTTTTGATTTGAAGTCTGACTGTTTAAAGTGGACAGAACACCCTATTTTAATTTTAGATATTTTTACGTGCTATTTCAGTAACAAGAGCAACTTACAATTGATTGGATGTCAATTAATGCAGCTGATCGATACTACGCTTAGAAATAATTTTCCATTTTATTTAGAGAGGGATTACTTGCATTGTGAGTGTACCTACGCCATATGGACTGCAGCGGTTCAAAAAGGCGGCTCACCACCATCTTCTCAAGGGCAATTAAACATGGGCAATAAATGCTGGCCTAGTCAGCAACGCCCACATCCTGTGAACAAATAAGTAAGAAAAAAAGGTGATTTGAACATTCAATCAAATTTGCCAAATGCAGAAAACTACTTAGAACCGAATAGAATTAAGTACAAGACTCAGATTGCTGTCAAAGAAGGACACTGGGTGTAGAGCATCTCATTTTACAGTTGTATGTGATCATTTTAAGGAGCCACAACTTTCATTTCAGGGTACAAACGAGCTGGAACAACCAAGCACTATATAGGATACAAAAACAGAAAATGCTGAAAAAACCTCAGAGCTCTGAGGAAGGGTCATATGGACTCGAAACATCAACTCTGTTTCTCTTTCCACAGACGCTGTTAGACCTGCTGAATTTTTCCAGCATTTTCTGTTTTTGTTTCAGATTTCCAGCATCCGCAGTACTTTGCTTTTATCACTATATGGGATAGTTGTTCAAACCTTTTTGGTGCTTATTTTCTTTGTTTCCTATTGTGCCTGGTTGTAAAAACTACTCCCTGACAAAGACAGGATCTATTGAAAAATATCATGCTCATTGTATTTGATTTTTATTCTTGATATAATTGGAAGCAAGAGGACTGCAGTGATGCTATGTTACTCTATTTTCTTGTTTTACGTCAGATGGATGAAGTATTAGCGTAAGTTTTATGAGAAAACCTGTTCTATTCATACCCAAAACTTTATTTAGCCTTTATTTTCTTAAATGGAGATTACCATCTTATTTCTTCATTACATCCAGTGATACAATGGGAGGCTATTTATTAAAACCTTACTGAGCATACTGGCCAGTTGTCTGAATCAACTGACCTTCTCAGCATGGCCCATCTGTATAATATTGCATTTGCATCCTGCGGTGAATTAATGTTTAATAGAACACAATATTGGAATTTAATATGCAGTGAACTGAACTTCCTGTAATCATATTAAAAGTGAAGACTCTTCTGGAAGTAAGATTATTGTGCAATTTTGAAGTGTTTTCAAACTGACTATGCCAAGGGAAGCATATTTGTCAGAGTCTAGTTAGTAATCATATATTAAATCCTAATCATAACTTATAGCCATAATTCATCTCGTCACACATTTAAGACAATGTAGAAACTAATTTCCATATGGAGGATGTGTTGCTCAGTGTCCCTCCAAGTCAAACTAGAATGACGTTGGGTTCTATCTGTTTAGGCGGCAGTCAGGCACTAAAATTGGCCATATATCCCCAGGCTAAAATGTTGGGGTGACAACCCTGAAGTCCTTGTTCCTCTCCAATGAGCCCTGTGGGAAATGTTTATGTTTGGACATTAAATGGAAACAAGGTTTGGCTTGGTTGACTGCAAGAGTTCACTAGTTAAAGCTCACATGAGGAACACTTGGAAGAAATACGTTGTGACCTGTCACCTCCTTTTCAGCCATCCCTTAGTATAGACCGTTCCTTCAGAAGAGGTCATGTGGGGAGAAAAGCCTGTGTGGGAAAAACAACCATTGAACAAGGGAAATGTGGGAAAATAATACAAGTTCTTCAGTTAGAGGTGTAAGAAATTTTAGTATAAAGTGGACCATCTTGCATATGATCTTTAAAGAAAGCTTCTGTTTCATAATTGTAATATTGTCTTTTACTTTTTCAGTTTCAGCTGCTGATTGAGGTAGCATGGCCCCTTTTCCTGTTCTTTATATTGATCTCTGTGCGACTCTCCTATCCACCATATGAGCAACATGAATGTAAGTGTTAATCACATTCTACTGCCTTTGCAACTCAAATATATTCAACCTGTACTGTACTAGATTGTTTGCACTCTAGTCATGCATTTCATACTTACATTGAATCTTTTGCCCTAAATAAAAAAAACCTTGATTCTACCTGTGCCATCTACCATGCTAATGGGATAATATTTGGGCAGTTCCTATCTTGTATTGTATTATTTTTATTTCTAACTCAGTGAAATCTAAAGGCAAGTTAACCAGTGAACAAGCATAATGCTAAGGGAAATCTGTTTCATCTCCCGCTGCTGACAATGACAGTAAAATAATTTTCAATTGTAAACTTCAAATTTTTGTTAAAAATTTTGAAATTATTATTTCAGTCTTTAAAACTGGGTAAATTAAACATCTGTAAATGTCAAAGCATTATACTCCCTTAACTTGAAACAATTCCAAAAAAACCCTTTTCATCGTCACTTAACTGAAATGAAAATAAATGAAACCACTTAAATTTGGGTTAGGTTCTTTATTGCAAAGAGAAAATGGCATTCGCTGTTGTGTCCACTCCTGTGCAAAGACGATGTGGGACACAGCATGTGACATCACACTGAATGTGTGTGCAGAGTCATCTGTTATGTCCCCGCCAGTATGTGGTGATTTGATCTGCTGTGTAAAGCCTAATCCAGACAGATGCTATGAACCTCATATTGGGTCAGAGTGAACTTCGCAGCATGGACAATTTGCTCACTAGACTTTAACGTGTCAAGAGCTGAGATTGTGAAATGCTTTTGCTTGACTGTTTCAGAAAGAGTTGTGCATGCACTTGCATCTAGTTTGTGGTTTAATGTGTCTGAGTCTAGAGGAGACAATTTCCTTCTGTGGAACATTGTGTGACTGACTAAATATCCCACTGCATTATAGTTACTGGCTTGATGGTGTTATAATCTCCATAGAGATCGATAACTTTTAAAAAGAAATTTGAACTTCTAGTTAACAGCTGTAAGAATGACATGTCAAGCATTCATGTTTTAAAACTTTTGCTGTAACAAATGACTTAAGAAACACTATTGACTAAATACTGTTTTCTTTCTGTAGGCAGCTTATACTTTAAACTATGGAAATAAACAGTTCTGTTTACTTATCGCACATTGTATTCTTCATGGAATCACAGCTGTTACGGCAAACAGTTCACAGTCGTTCCCAGCTTCCAATGGGTTGCTTCTTTTTTACTTTCCCAGCCATATAACTTCCAATTCCAGAACTGGCTTTTACTGTGAGGGTTACTGTGTAGATTGCTTCCTCTAGCTCCAAGCTAGGCAAATTTTCCAGCCTCTCTTAAATCCTCACAAACTCAGTCTTCAGCCTGAGCATGAGCTCTCACCCACATTCTGCATGGCGAACACTAGAGTCAGCATTTTCTCTGCTTCAGGTGCAGGGCGGCTGCTTCTATCTCCTGTTCTCTACCTCTCAGTTGACAGCAGACCATGCTAGAAAAAAACTGGTGTCTGTCTGTGATTTTCAGGGACTTATAGGGAAACCTGTAATCTGTTCTCAAAAATAACCCCCTCAACCCCCTCCCCTATATCAATGTGAAACGCATTAGCTTTGTATCTAAGTAGAAATATGAATTAGTTATCTTTGTTAGAAGTAAACAGATAGTTTAAAGCACAATTATTTACAACCTGATAGCTATAACACCTTTCAGGGACTTTGGGGTACTCATGGTGTACTTAAGGATTATGGCCGTTGTCTTGAAGTGTAAATAGCTTCCACTTCCCTCTCAGTAAACAAATCTGAGTCTTCCTTTGATCTCTAACAGTCAAACTGCCAGCCTCACTGTCAGGCAGACTGCTGAACAGGTCATATGACCTCCTTTGATCACCCTAGATTTAGAGATACAGTCCCAAAATATGTTACAAACCCCATAATTGTAACAACAGTTCTCCAGTTTAGCTAAGTTGGGTACAAGGAGCCAAACTCCTAAATCAGTGAGATTTAAACACCCTGGCATGTAAATGTGCTGTCCTGTTCAAGAAATGAGTTGCATGTTTCTTTCATTTCCCACCCCTCATCGTGCTAATTTTACCTGAGGCGGATGGTTTGTGATTTCAGTATCATCTTGCTACGAGCAATATATAGAACTCAGCATTAATAAATCTCCTGAGGAGAATTTGTAAGCAACTGGGGAACGAGGTAATAGCTAAAAGGTTGATTTGGTTCCTTGACCTATGTTTTGGCGAGTTTAAAAGTGTCTTTATTTTTGGTCACCCTTCTCCCTGTAAAGGCAGCTTTAAATCAACGTCGCACTGTAGTCATGTCACTAGCTTCTGACACAAGGGCCTCAGCTGCTAGCAGCAACATCAAACAAACCTTTTGGATTGAACAAGGCTGGTGGGAGGTAGGACCCGGTTGGGAGGTTGGGGAGAGGAGCAGGTCAGATTGTAGAGAATGTGGCAGGCTTACTTATGTCATCCATATGGGGCCTTCCCATGGGTAGACACAGAATTACATGTCGTTAAATTTAGTTGCCCTCTCCCATCAAGGCCAGAAAATGGTGAGTTTGCCGATGCAGCATTTTATTGTGGGTCAGAGTTTAGAACCACTCAATGCCTCCCCACTTCACTTAGCCAAGATTGGCGACTGGGGAATCGAGAGTTTTGTGTTTCGCTGCTCTGTGGTATTGTACCACCATGGAGCCACCCTGATCTGATTTGATTCTTTTTAAAATCTTGGACTGCTTTATAATTTAAAGCTCGCACCAGAATCATTAGCTCATTTTGCAGGGGCTCTTGTCTGAACTTTCGCCTGGACCACACGTGACTGAAACAGTGCCCTGTTATGGGTATTGGCATTTGTTTCCCTTCCCCTATGACCTATCCAATATTAAGAAGTTACTATGTCAGAGAATCCAGGAGGTTGCTGCAGCAGGAATAAAATAGGACTTGAGTGGAGACACAATACATGCTATATGACATTGGGTACTTGTTGTTCGTCCTCAGAGTGGGTTCCCTTGACTCCCGTACATCTTTCTGGTCTGTCATGCAATGGGCAGCAATACAATTTTTCCTGTATTGCATCCCAGCCTATGTTCCCTTAAGAATTTAGTTACTGTAGGGGCCCTTTTCTATAGTGTGTGGTCTCTTTAAAATTGTTTGCGCGGCCACGCACATGCATTATTTATCCCAGAACAAAGCCTAAGCTGTACCTTTCAGGCTACAGTGCACCCACACAACTTAGCAGGAGCATGTGTTCCTGTCCACGTTCAATTTGACTCTTACTATTTTTATCGGGTGCTCTGAAGAGCATTAGTTAACCACGATTTGGTAGCACATTTGCATCTGAGTCACAGCGTTGTGGGTTCAAGAGCTTCCCCAGACGCTTGAGCACAAAAATCTATGTTGATATTCCAGTACAGTATTGAGCGAGTGCTGCACTGTCAAAGGAGCTGTTTTTTTGGATGAGATGTTAAACTTATGCTCTGTCTGCTCTCTCAGTTGGATGCAAAATATGCCATGGTGTGATTTTGACAGAAGATTGTGGGTTTGGGTCCCATTCCAGAGACTTAAGTATAAAACTTAGGCTGACATTCCAGTGTTGTACTAAGGAAATGCTGCACTTTCAGAGGTGCCCTCTTTCAGATGAAACATTAAACCAAGGCCCTGTCTGCCATTATAAGAGGACATAAAGAATCCCATGGCACTTTTTTGAAGCAAAATATATAAATTATCTTGGTGTCCTGGCCAATATTTATCCCTGAACCTACATCGCTAAAACAGATGATCTGATCATTATCACATTGCTGTTCATGGGAACTTGCTGCGTGCAAATTGGCTCTGCATTTCCTACATTACAACTCTTCTAAAAGCACTTTACTGGCAGTAAAGTCCTTTAGGATCTCATGAAGTTGTGAAAAGAGTAATTTAAATGAAATCTCTCTTTCTAAGTCGGCATGTTTAGTTATTGAGTGACAGCTGGCTGCACAAAGTCCATGTTGCAGGAACCACATGGCATTTGCACATGTCTTGCATAGAATAACAGCAGCTTAATGATTTTATTAGCTAGTCAGTATTTCTGCCTGTTATTTCTTTACATTGGGGTAGATCTGGTCAGCAACACAATGATGCTGTTCTTGTACCTTGGTCTCAGCACTTTGCCTTCTGTAGGACATGTGGTGTGAGACGGACCTAGGTCTGAAGTTTATTGAAGCAAACTGATACGATACAGATTACAGAAGCAAAAACTGATGGTTGACCTCAGCTCCACTATCAGTTATCAGAAATTGGTTGGGGAGATGGCAGCATTTTACTTTAAACATCAGTGCACTTCAGTCGAACATAATCACATTCTTTGAGAGTTAAACGTAATTAAAAACTGCATGCGGGAACTTGGTCAAAATGATTGAAATGATATGCCTTCCTGAGACACATGTTGCAATGTTAAAGGTGAGCATGCAGGGCTGTTTCTCATTAATTGAAAGGGTTTGAGCCACTAAGAATTTCTCTCTTCATGCCTAAGCCTACCTGGTAATGAAAAGCCCGATGGCAAGGGGTCAAATGGTGACAGAGCACAAGTCTTCTCAGCGATGCCAGTTTTGGAATTTAAACTAGGAGCAGAATTTTGCCCTGGACAGGGGCGCTAGGTGGGACGGTGGAGGTGGGGGGGAAGCTGCCTGCGATCAGTACCGCACCGCAATTTTACGCGGGTGGGCCAATTAAGGCCAGTCCAGCGTGATATGCGAGCAGCAGCGCTCAGTGCTGCCTGTGCAGGCGGTGGGAGGAGGGTGATCGGACCTAGCGCAAACTTTGCATGCGTACGAGTAAGCGCTGAATAATCCCCCTGAGGCATAAAACATGTACCCTCATGTGACTCTGTTAAATTTTTACTTTAAAATTATTTGCTTTAGGAAACCTCATCCCGCCCGTGGATTAGGTTTCCTAAAAAGCGCAAAGGCCGCTTGGTTTTTGGCCTGCCCGCCAACCATTAGGTTGAATGGCAGTGAAAAGTTCAGAACAATTGTTAACTGAATGGCCTTATTAGGTCTATTAATTGTTGGCGGGTGTGCTGCCGGCTCCCGACCAAACTACTGTGAGAGTGCGCGCTGACGTCGGGCCCACTCGGCTGACTTCAACGTGCTTTATTTCACGCTCAGGCGTGTTGGGCGCACGCCCAGCGAAAAATCCTATTCTGGATGAATTGCAATCAGGTGCTTCAGTGTGAAAATAGTCTGCTTCACAAATATTGCTATTATCATTGTGTTGAGAGCCTTGCACATGTTGGACCGAGTTGAATATAGCCTGAGTTCAAAGGTTGATTTGGAAAACCGCTAAGATGTGGGTATTTGTCACTTTGCTATTTTTCATTTAACACCAGTCCTTCACGGGAGCTGTTTATTTCCAGCATCAGATTTATCTGTTTTTGCTACTTCCTCATCAGCTCTATTTGACCAACCAACTCTTCCTGTGCACCCTGAACTAATAAGGGATAAAAGAGCTTATACCCACTGAAACAGGTATCTCCGAATTAGACAATTGGGCTTTAATCCAAAAATGAAGGATGAATGACCAAAATGGGATACCCATGAGTTTGGTCCAGAATTTAGCAGGGACCCAGAAGACATCCCCTCTAATCTGTGTGGATGTGTGCCATGCAACAATCAAGAATGTGATGTGGGGTTGGGGTGCGAACAGGTCGCTCGCAAGGCGAGGTTCTTTTAAGACACACGGATAGCAATCTTAAAGGGCCTGCGCATTTCAACAAATGGACGTGCACAACCAAAGGGCAGTAGAGGAAACAGTGGACCCAGATATGCCACAATACTTTGTAAGGTCCTTTTTGGACACCCCATCAACTTTAACCTTTCTCTGCCTTGGACCTTGTAAAGAGGCTCGTGGCTGAGAAATCAGATGCTGTCCTGTCAGCCATTTCATTATCTTCTTTCTTTTTATTCCTGTGTTTCTTTTCTGAATGTCTTAGATTTGATTTGTTTGTTTGTTTTGGACTTTGCATTTCCTCTCCTTCCCTCAGTCCCATTTATAGTTTACTGTTTTAATTTTAATAGCCTGCCCCAACCACTCTCTTAATCCCAGTTTGTGTCTGCCCCATTTCCTGTTTGGCTTGAGATGATCAGTTTTGTACTAATTGGGAGAGAGAGTTTCGATTAAAACTACTCAATAATTACTTCCATAGAAATTACGTTATGGATATGGGCTGTTCGGCTCAGGCAATCTGTGTTCGTATTTATCCTCTATGTTAGCAGTAGTCCCAATCTTGTACTCACTCTGTTCCTGTATCTCTTTTTTACCTTCAACCATCATGAAAAATATAAATCAACTACACCCTTGATGAGATTAAGTAATTTAAAGTGATTGGCAAAAGGACTAAAGGCAGGAGGAGGAGATCAAAACAGAAAATGCTGGAAAAACTCAGCAGATCTGGCAGCATCTGTGGACAGAGAAACAGAGTTAACATTTTGAGTCCAATATGACTCTGCTTCAGAATAGTTATCTCTGTTTCTCTCTCCACAGATGCTGCCTGACCTGCTGAGTTTTTCCAGCACTTTTTATTTCGGATCTCCATCATCCGCAATATTTTGCTTTTATTTTAATGAGTTGAAGAGAATTTCTTTCCTGCACCGAGTTGTTGTGATCTGGGGCGCACTGCCTGAGAGGGTGCTGGAAGCAGCTTCAGTAATAACTTACAAAAGGAAATTGGATAAATACTTGTAGGGAAACAGTTTACAGGATAATGGGGAATGGAACTAATTGGATTAGCATTTTTACAGGCAAGATGGGGCGAATGGCTTTCTTCTGTCCTGTCACATTCAGTGATCTAAACTAACTTTCTGCTAACCTGTAGAAGTAGCAGGAAAGGTAACAGATAATGGGAGTGTGGGAGGGATTTTGGGAGCGTCAGTCAGTCACGGTATGGAGGCTGGTCATATCTAAAAGATGGTGGTCAGTCAAGCGGGATGAGTGGGTGTCCACTGCTTTTAAATTATCCTGGAAATAGGGGCCTTGGAACTGCTGCATTAAAAAAAAAATCAAGATCCATCTATTTTGCTTTCTACCAACCTTGTCACCACATGATACAACAATAATAGAATTGTTGACTAATCAGAGCAATTAGTCTCCATCATTTAGTCCACAGTAGACTCAGACTTGAGGGAAGGAAAACCTTTAGCGTTGGAGAGCTTTGGAATCCAGATGTACAATGTTATCTATTCTTTTCAAGCAAGCTACACTTACGACGTGATCCTGGATGGTCGATGGCAGTGCGCTGGCTTAGGATGGAATGCAGGCTAAAGGATGCTTGCTGTCTTAATGAGTAGAAATAATGGAATCAGGCAAATTTACATGCACAATGAATTCTGCACAAAGTAAACATGTCACTGCAATTTCTTCTTTCTTCCCTCCTTCAGGCCACTTCCCAAACAAGGCAATGCCTTCTGCCGGGACTCTGCCATGGATACAAGGCATTATTTGTAATGCAAACAACCCGTGTTTCCGCTACCCAACGCCGGGTGAATCTCCTGGAGTGATCGGCAATTTTGACAAATCGATGTGAGTCGGTGATTATATCAGTCCATTGAACTGCCAGTGGTTATTGTTCATGCCATTGGTGCATGCATGTGAACAGCCAAAAGGTGCTGAACATTTAATGTGTCAAGGATATTGAGCAATTTTTCTGTTTAATAATATTGCATTAAAACTAACGTTACTCCCTAAGCTCAATAGCTACACTGAATGTGTTCTTCTAGTATGTGTACAACTGTGGTTGATTTGAAAGCTCATTCGGCAACACAGAAGGAACCTAGATGAACACAATATATGTTCACATGCTTAATGCCAATATATCTTTACTGTGAGTTCCATAAAGGCCACTTACTTTGACATTTAGCAGTTAACCTAATCTTATTAAAACCTTAGGTACCCTAAGGTATATGATGTTAGACAAAGCAACATATCTTGGCACTTAGGCTGCAGAGCTCAGTATCTTCATAAAATTAAGGTACATGTTCTGTACAATTGCCTACTTAAAGCAATGGCTCACCTGATCAGGGATAACAGAATTATGTCTGTATGTTTTGCGAAACTTTGCATTGTGGTAAAAGCAATTCAGGTAGCAAGTGGGGTTTGAGGAATTTTGTGAAAAGGTAGAAGTGAGAGGTGAGTTTGGGAAACTAGCACTGTTTCCCTGGCTTAAAAATTTTCTCTCTTCCTGAAATCTGACTCCCCACAGAGAGGTCATGAGCCAAAGTCTGGATTCAGGATCATTCAAGTAAGTTCCATGCCCCCTAAGATTCCATTCCCCTATGATCCTCCATTTTTTTTTATTACTTGTTCATGGGATGTGGGTGTCACTGACTAGGCTACTATTTATTGCCCTTGTTCAGAGGGCATTTGAAAGTCAACCACTGGAGTCTAGAGTCACACATGAAGGCCAGACCAGGTAAAGGCAGCAGATTTCCTTCCCTAAAGAACATTAGTGAACCAGATGGGTTTTTTTTACAACAATTGACAATGGTTTCATGGGCATCATCAGACTTTCAATCTCAGATTTTTTATTGAATTCAAATTTCCCCATCTGCCATGGCGGGATTTGAGCCCAGGTCCCTAGAGCATTACCCTGGGTCGCTGGGATATTAGCTCAGTGACAATACCACTATGCCACTGCCTCTCCATGGCCTTTATGCCTCTTTCACGACCTGCATGCCCTTCCATGCCCATTCACCCAATATGAAATATGTACAAAACTAAGCATTCATAATGAGGCCGTCCATGAACTGTTTCAGTAGAAACAGATGACCAGGCATCTGGGTTCTCCACATGTGCTCATTATGAATCTTGGCTGAACTCTCAAGTCTCACAAATGCATTAGCCAAGCAGAGGTTCTGTTTCTGACAACTGGATGGAGTGTTTTCTTTTCTTGATGGGACATTGTTATAATAAGGTACCTTTTTCTGTGATTTCTGTTCTCAATATCTGAATGTTTATTTGGACAAGATCAAGAGATGTGAAGTGGTTAAAGCTTCTGCTACTGATACTATAATAACCCTATCTGGTTGACGCTTTTATAGGGTTTTGGAGCAGCAATTTTTTCAAAGAAGATTTCTTAATCGATGTTTTATCTCTCAGCATTTCAACACTTGCCATTGTTATGATATGGCTCCTTGGTTCAGTATAGAACCTACTGGCTGAATGGGTATGGAGAGGCCATGGAAGATCTGGAGGGCATGGAGGTAGCAAGGGGAGTGGGTGTGGGGGTTGAGGGGGTATGAGGGGTGAGGGCTGGAGGGCCTAACTGCTTTCAATACAAGTGGGACATAGTCCTAGAGAACTGAGCTGGGCCTTCTAACCAGCCTGCCTCAGCACTCCCCCACTCCCATGGCTACCTAGGATCTGCTTCCAGGATTGGCGGGCCAGACTCAATCCCACCCCTTCTTACTGGGGCAGAAATTTGGGTCCAACAGGGCCCTTTCAACCGAAGTGGGCCTGCCACATCAGGAAATTTCCCAACTCAAGCTATCTGCCACCCATAACAGAAATCCATCCCTTGATGCCGATCTGCCTCTTTCCTCTGAGCTAGGTCAGGATATCTCATAGTAGCCTGGAGAGAAGAGAAATATATATATATATATACACTTCTTAATAAGCAAAATGATAATAAAATTCAAGAGACAAAAGCAAAAATAGCTGGAAAAACTCAGCAGGTCTGACAGCATCTGTGGAGAGGAAGACAGAGTTAACATTTTGAGGCCGTATGACTCTTCATCAGAACTAAAGAAAAATAGAAATGAGGTGAAATATAAGCTGTTTTTGGGGGGCGGGACAGGTGGAGCTGGATAGAGGGCCAGTGATAGTTGGAGGTAAAGAAGAGATTCAAGAGATTTAACTGCTTACAAAACAACAAGTGAGGCAGAGAATCTTCATGGTGAACTCCTCTCTTTTGAGAATAACCAAATGGCACGTCCCTTTCATTTGAAAATCCCAGCGAAGTGCATGTTTTGTGAGAACACAAACTTACTGGGATCTGCGAATTCTGCCGCCTGCAATTAAATTGAACCTGTTTAAGAAGATCACATTTGCTCAACCAGCTTATAGAGGGTAAGGGGATTGAACGTATTTCCTAGCCTGAATTTGACTTCACTAATGTTTGACTTGCTATGAAAGCTAATTTAAATAATTGAGATATCTTACAAAGTGAATTTAGCAAAGATAAAGTTAAATAAGGCATCAGAAATATACACTTTTTTTCCAGGTATTTGACTATTTTAACTCTGAAAACATTCCGGCCCTCAAAAGCTTCATGAAATATAACGAGTTATTGAACTATTGATGCTGGTTCAAATGGTATTTATCTGTGTCTCAAATATATTGACAAAAGAATAAGGGATGAAATTGTGTTTTGTTTAGTTGGCTAAATGCCAACTGATGGACTAAAGCCTGAGGGAGGAGCAAATAAATGCTAGGTTCTAGCCCCTTTGCCTCAGAGATTTGGGGCTGCATTTTACCTGTACAAGGACACCCAGGTACCTTTGTACATCAACATTATCTAAATAATACCATTTTTTCCTACCAGAGTGGATAACCTCACATTTATCCACATTATACTGCATTTGCCATGTATTTGCCCACTCACTCAACTTGTCTAAATTGCCTTGAAGCCTCTTAACCTCCTCCTCACCATGCACATTCCCACCTAGTTTTGTGTCGTCAGCAAACTTGGAAATATTGCATTTGGTTCCTTCATTCAAATCATTGATATATATTGTGAAGCGTTGGGGCTCAAGTACTGATGCCTGCGATACACCATTGGTCACTGCCTGCCATTCCAAAAAAGACCCATTTATTCCTACTCTCTGTTTCCTGTCTGCTAACCAATTCTCAATCCATGCCAATATATTACCCCCAGTCTCATGTGCTTTAATTTTGTACACTAAGCTCTTATGTGGGACTTTATCAAAAGCTTTCTGAAAATCCAAATACACAACATCTACTGGTTCTCCCTTATTTAAACTGCCCAAACCCTTCCTGCCCAGGACCCTGGACTTATCTGGTTCAGGATCCACAGGCCGCCTTCTTGGGCCTGCTTGCAGTCCCGCCAGCGCTCACTAATGCACTCCTGAGTGTGGGACTTTTTCTCCAGTGGGGAATGCCCCAACTTATCCCTTCCGCCCGCAGCATGTTATGACAGCGGGGTGGGGCTGACTTTGCTTCCGAGGTGCATTGCGTCCCGCCCCTGTAATGTTCTGCCCTTGGTTTTGTACGTGGGGAAGTAGGCAAAAATGACTATTTTGTACGTCAGATCTGTCCTTGTCCAAAGACCAGATCTGAATTTTGATCTGGGATCATCCAAATTGCGTCAGTGTGTGTGCTGGTCTAATGTAGAAATATTTGAAAGAATGAGATGAACCAGAATTGAACATGCTTAGAATTTCATGTCGGATACCTGCCTCGACTTGGTCGCGGCCTGTCAATGCTATCACAGTGCTAGCTTCACTGTGGAAAGCAAGTGCAACTCAACCAAACAGATTACTCTTGGCCTGCGTTTTTCTTACTCGTGTCTTTCCTGCTCTTTGCAGCATCTCCCGTCTGATTTATGATGCCAAGAAGATTCTTCTGTATAGCCAAACGGATGGCAACATGGGAGCCTTTCACAAACTGTTTGAAGCTCTAAAGAGGTTCAGCAACTCTACTTCAGGTATTTGCTGTCAGTAATTATGCCTTCCTATTTGAATTAACCAGCATTTTACTCTGTTAAGTCTTTGCCTGTATTTATCAACAACAACAACAATTTGTATTCGCACAGTGCTTTTGATGTGGTGGTAAAAGGTCCCAAGATGCTTCACAGGAACCTTGTCAGACAAGCTTGGAGACTGAGTCACATGAGGAGATGTTAGGACAGGCAGCCAAATGCTTGGTCAAAGAGGTAGGCTTTAAGGAGCAATGACAAGGAGAAGAAAGTTAGCGAAGCGGAGAGGCTTACAGGTGGAATTCCAGAGCTTAGAGCCTAGGCAGCTGAACGCAAAGGCGATGCAATAGAAGCTGGAGGATTGCAGAGGTTTTGGAGGGTCCTGGGCTATCAGCAAGTATGGTTTTTTGTTTTAAAGTTTATATTTTCTCTCCATTCCCTGTCTCTGTTAACTAGACCACTGGTGATTCTCCAGCTGTGAGAACAGAGCGATAACCTCCTCACTACCTCTGCCTATCATGTTCTTTAATCTGTAATCTCTTGTAGGTGGGTCCAAAGCTCAAGTAGACCTGCTCTCTGGCTTATTTTCACCGCCTTCATCTGGTGAATGACCTGGAGTTTATTTGGTAGCTCTCCTAATGGCTTTTGATAGAGGTCAAGAATCTTTTGTTCAGGGAATCATCATTGCAAACTTGCATTCACTGGTTAAATCCTACTCATACTCCCCTATTTTTAAGAAAAGTCAATGAGGGTACTGTAAAAACAGTCCCATTTGCCAGTCCAGTAGCTTATCAAGATAGTAGGGCCTGGCAACAACATGGGGGTGCCAATTCTTAAAAGCATAGAATCATACAATGGTTAAGACACAGAGGGAGGCCATTCAACCCATCGTGTCCCTGCTGGCTCTCTGCAAAAGCAATCAGCTAGTCATAACTAGCTACTCAGCTGAATGTACTCCTGGGGGTCTCATCATGTGACTTTCCATCCCAAAATGTCCCGTCCCCACGCTCCTGCCATTGGTTGGTTGCTTTCCCACATCAATTGGAACCTGAAGAGACTCTTCATGACCTGATTGGATGCCTGTCAGTCAAACAGCCCTCATTTGTGCATTGGCAATGAAAGTGTTCAAAGGATATGGACAAAAAAAATGTAAAATTTTTTTAAGGCCACTATGATTTTTTTTCCTCCCGGGTTACTCATTACAGTGTCTTAGAGATGAACCTATAATTCCTGGAGGCTCCAGGCCTGTCCTGGAGGGTTGGAAACCTGGCATGATCTGCCTGTAAAAATTGGAAAAGGAAGAGGAGCTCTCTGCCTGACATAAGAACATAAGAAATGGGAGCAGGAGTAGGCCATTCGGCCCTTCGAGCCATTTAGTGAGATCATGGCTGATCTGACTGTGGCCTTAACTCCAAGCCCTTGCCTGCTCTCCCCATATCTCTTAGCTCCTTTGACTCTCATACAAAAGTACACGGAGTGAAGATGAGAACCTTTGCTATCAGCTGTGAACAGAAAGCCAGACCTTGTGTGACATGAAGTTTCAGAAAATGTTCGTGCATACCCATTTCCAACACATTTCCCACATGCTCCATTCAGATTAGGGTAAATGCAGCCAGACTTGGCACTGCATGTCTCATCAGTGAGTTATTTTCCTTCGATCAGTGTCACCATGCTGTTAATCTTTTTCTCCCCCACTGTATTGCTTCTAGATCTAAAAACTAGCAAATCACACGGTTGCCGGGCTTTCATTCCCTTCAGGCAAATTTGGACATTTTGGGAATCTGTTGATGGGTTTTGGCAGTCGCACTGCTGTCAGATGGCTGGGATTAAAGGGCAAGGTCAATAGAGAACGGCCAGGATATGAACCAGTGGCCAATATGGGAATAAAGGAATGTGGAAGAATGTGTTTATTTGGTTTTGCTGTTTATTTGTGCAAATGCCAAGTCAATCTGTTGTACGCAATGAAGAATAGATGGATCCTCTGTCAGGCCAGAAATGCACCATGCACGGTGGGACTGACTCAATGATCTCTGATCCATGCTGAGATTATTAATCTCAGCCAGTTTTGGAGGCACCACAACTGGTTTGAATGCTGCGTGCTTGAAAGGTGAATTCAGTCCTTGTTTCAGTGGTGTGGGATGAGAGATGAATATTAGCCAGAATGTGGTGGGGGTGGGTTGGGGTGATGGTAGTGGGAGGTCTCTTATTCGAAATAATGCCATGGAATCTTTAGCAGCATCTCAAAAGTTGATGGAGTGCAGGCTGTCCCGTCCCTAAGTCAGGATGCTTTCTGCCAGCTTTATGCCCCAATGCTTACCAACTTTCACCTCATAGGGCAGAATTTTGCCCTTGGCAGGGGATGCTCGGCGGAGGCGGGTGCCCGACTGCCACCCAAGATTGGCACCGCACCACGATTTTATGCTGGCGGGCCACTTAAGGCCCACCCAGTGTGGAACGTGAGCGGCAGCGCTCAGTGGTGCCCGTGCGGGCGAGGGGAGGAGGGCGAGCAGGCCTAGTGCGAACTTTGCGCATGCGCGCGAAAGAGGGGTTCAACCTCCCTGAGGCACGGAGCCACCTCAGGGAGATGAAGCGCTGTTTTAAAAAAAAGTAATGAAGAGAATAAAAATGTCATAAAACATGTCCCTCCATGTGACTCTGTCACATGAGCAGGGGCATGTTTTTAATTCAAGTGTGAAATTTGTATCTTATTTTTATTTGTTTTAGGAAACCTCACTCTGCCTGTGGAAAGTGCAAAGGCTGCTTGGCGTTTTCGCCTGCCCGTCAACTGTAAGGTTGGACGGACAGTGTAAATTTGAAGTTAATTAACTTTTTTAATGGCCTTAATAGGCCTTTTAATTGTCGGTGAGCGTGCGCCTGCCGAACAAAATATTGCGGGACTATGTGATGACGTCGGGATGCTTGCCCTACGTCATCCTGCGTTAATTTACGCTCTGCTGGGTCGGGCATGTACTGCCCGCCGAGGTCAATATTCTGCCCATAATCTCCATTAGGACATGGCAGGAGCTGGTAGAAGAAAAATCAGTCCCATCCTGTCAACGCGGTCAGGTGGAGCTAATATGGTGCTAAGTCTTGGTGCAATACAATTCATGTCCTGTGTTTTAAAGCCCGCCTTTCTTTACGGTCTTTTTATGACAAAGACTCAGGGTAGATTTTAATTGCTGGGCCATTAACTTCAGCGGGGGTAATTTTACCCTTACCTGCTAGTCAGAAAACTGGCAGGATTGGGTCCCACACAGGTAACCACCCTTTCCGACTTCAATCTGCATTGAAGTTAATGGAGAGTAATACTGGCTTCAATGGAAAGGAACAGGTTCTGGCCAGCAGAGGATGTTAAAACCTACCCTTACCTTTCAGAACACCATACAGAATCTACATGATTGAATCTAACTGATTTGAAGCCTCATTTATCTCTGTCCACTGACCTTGTCCTTAAACCCTTTGCGGATTGGCTGATTTGAGAAAAAGTGGGGGGAAGTACATAGTGGCGTGATCTTCATATACATCCAGTCCCTTCTGTTTTGTAATGTTCAATGTCAAATAAAGTACAGGATTCATGTGTTCGGGAAATTCATTCCAAAGTACTGTTGATCTAACCCAGATTAGAGGAGCAAGCCTCCAGTAAAATGCTGTGTGGCGAGATCTGTTATCTTGAGTTTATGCTTGCTGGACAGTAAACATCCCAGTACACAATTTGCTTTTATGCCAAGAATAACACTGTTGACTACACCGCACAACCAAAAGTAGTTAGGGAGCAGGGCGGATTTTAATTCTGCCTCTCAGCAGGAACACAGTGGGGAGGCTCCATTTTCTGTTCCGCTCGCACCGATCTCCGGTTTTAAGGCCGCTAGTTTTGACGTTGGATGATGGGCTCACCTGACTCAGTCTGGAACAGAAATGCCAATTGGTGTCTTATGGCATCAGTAGGACCCCATTTGGCACATTGATTGGAGTCAGGAAGTTGCCATCCCCTCAAACCGAGGGTGGGAATAGGGAGGTCCTCCAGGTAAGTGAAAGCACTTACTTTGTGGGGGAAGGTAGAACATGAATATTCCTCTGAGCCCCAAAAGGCAACTCACAGCTTTACGTGCCCCTGCTTTGGTACTCACTGTTGTCTATTTTATATCAGGGACCTATGCAGAGATGACACCAGTTCCTATGTGTGTAACAGATTTTATTTACTGTGCTTTAAAATGTCTACTCCACAATTCAGCTCTGGCTCCAGTAGCTTCTGTGATGCATTTACTTTGCTTTGAGTCCACATCCAAGCTTAACCAATCAAGCACAGTGAACATAGATTAGGCACCAGACTCACATAATCCAATACAGAACCATTGAACACTTCACCTACCTGTTCCTCCTACGAGATTCTTCCAAAATGTTCTCCCTTCTTCTCACTTCTAAGCGAGCAAGCCGGCAATTATCATCCAATTTTCTCCTGCTACCAACCACAGTGTGTCTCAATTCTTGTTTTTTTCCAGCATTTAAGTGAGCCTTGGGAATAAAAATATCCTTGAGCCTGAAATTTCAGCCAGCACTGAGCACTTTGCCTTGCCCCATTCCTGTGAGATAACCACTTTGGGTTAAAATCGATCGCGGTGTTACAACCTAGAGGAATTTGCAATGACTTTGCAAATCAAGTTCAACATCTTCCAAATTAAAGTGAGTCCAAGTTACAAATAACATTTTGAGGCAAGCGTTGAAAACATGAAGTCAAAGGTCCTTAAAATCAGTGTGCAGGCCTTCGTCAGACCTCTGTTGCACCGAATGTTTTCTACTGGGCCAGTGGTTGGAGAGGGGGGAATAGAGTTGGACAGTTTGGAACACAGTCCATGGTTATTGGTCCAGTCCCTCTCTTGAGGTCCCCCTTGAAATTACATTCTAGCAAAGAATCAACAAAAACCGCAGAAGTGTGTGGGGGGCGGGGTGGGGGTAGGTGGGGTGGGGTAGGGGGGGTGCGGTGGGGGGGGCGCGGGTGAGTGGTGGGAGGTGGTTGGAAAAAGAGCTAAATTGGAAAGGGACTCCTGCCCATGTCCTTAATCAAGTATTTTAATGTAATATTCTCAGGCCCCGTTGTAACATGGAACTCGGTATAATGCGGGTCCATCTTGAACCCCAAAATTATCATCCTACAAGTGTGGCCACAGGCTCCCTTCCACTATGATCACAGCCACCTACTTTTAAAAAAAGAATAATTAACAGCAGCCATTTAATTATTTAGTTGATTTTAGCACCTGCATTATTCATTTATTTTGGAGTATGAAGACTGGAAACTGTAGGGATATGCACCAGTTAGGCCTGGCACTGCTGGAATCAAGATTGGACACCAGGCACCAGCTGTGAAATAACGCTGTCTCAACAATAATGCAGCCTTGAGATCCAGACCACGTGGATTGCACTAGAGCGGGTCACAGTGTACTCCTTACCTCTTGAATTTTAATTTTGACTTTATTTGCAATGCAAAAGTAGATGTTGCAAGTTTCCCCATTAAGTCAATAATCTTTAAAATTGTAGAGTTTTTACAGCACCTCACCATGTTAAAATATCTCAAATTGCCTCACTTAATTCATTATTTTTGATTTGGGGTGCCTTATAAATGAGCCTTCCCTTAACCTTAGCAGTGCAAAGGTTATTTTAAGTCTCTGAAGTACTTGTGCATCGTTGCCTATGCTTCCTATAACCTGGATCACTTGATTATAGTGACAGAATAAGTCAAATTCTATTTTTATTAGATAGGATCGCAGGAATTTTGCCAGTGTTTAGGATTAAATTCTCATTCTCAATTAGACTTGTTACTGACCATAAGTGAACAAAAATCTTAACACCAGTTTTTTTTACCTCATTTTTAAAACATGCACTCCTTGAACGTATGCCTTCCAGAAACTTCAGTGGTGTTGCTTGCTTCTTTCTAGGAGGCTTTAACCTATCCCACTGGGCCTGGGCTTAATCCAGCCCCACAGACCCTGTGCCCTTTCTAAAATAAGACACTTTTAACATGCACAAACATTTCATGTTTCCAATCTCACTATAGATTATAATTTTAACTCTCCTGGTTCTGACATGCCGAATGAAGCGATCAATAACTTGAGCCACAACGGAGCTGGCTTCAAATATAAAAACTTTGTAGTAAATCTTTTTGCATGAAACTTTAGCCATAAATTTTAAAAGCTGGAAGATTTCAACTGAGTTATTGCTGACTAATATTTCAACCATTTTATTTTAATCCATTCTCTGGATATTGGCATTGCTGGCAAGACAAGCATTTATTGCCCATCCCGAGTTGCTCTTGAGGAGGTGGTGCAGCAGCTTTCAGCTCCAAAATGAACCTTTCTTGCTCAAGACAGTAGATAACTGATCCCTTCTGGGTTGTGAGGAGGGGGAGGTCGGGGCAGGGTAGGGGTATGTTCGTAAAGTTTGGAGTCTCTCAAAAGATGTCAAGGGGTCTTACCTGGTGAGAGTCCTGCTGAAGCTTTGGTAGGGTAGAAATTGAAGAGTTCGCAGCATAAGCTGGGAACTACTCCAGGTGTCCCCATGATGTGTGGGAACACCTTTGGATGACTTGTCCATTAATCCTTCCATGCTGGGAAATAGTAAGATAGAAAAAAACTGGGTGGTGTTCTGAAAGAACCAGATTGCATTGCCTTCAACCCCTCCCTACTCCATGTGTTTATCTGCTGGGGCTCTGTTGTGGCCTAGAGACCTAAGGAGTTTCTATTACTTTTGCAACTACAACAACATATTGTGCAAGTCTAGTACTGTCTTACTGACTTCAGCATTCACAGTGACGTTTTCCACTTGTAGGGTCATGGTGGATAGCGTGTGCAACCTCTGTTCTAGCAATTGCAATAAAAGCATCATCATTGACACTGTCTATCTCTTTACATCATGCATAAAGCTGCAACTTTCAGATCAGAATGATGCCAGGCCCATTTCAGAAGTTAGCTTTTTGAGGTGAACATGAGCGGGAAAGAGCCTGAATTGAATTGGAATCGAAATGTGAAATATGAATAGATAAGGCTGGAAATAACCTGCAGGCCAGGCAGCATCTGGGAAGAGAGAGAGAGAGTGTGTTAATGTTTTGGGTTGATGACCTTTCATTTGTTAACTCTTTCTCGCTCCACAGATGCTGCCTGGCCTGCTGAGCATTTCTGGCATTTTCTGTTTTTGTTTCAGGTTTCCAGCAACTGTTTTGTTTTTGGAATTGGAATGGTTTCCTTCGCAAACTTGTGTGTGTCTGTGAGCCCAGCTGATTTATGGTTGTTGCAGCTCTTTTCATTGTATTGTTGGCAATGCTTGTGCAAATTAATTGTTGAGCATCTGAATGTAAATACCTGACTGATTGTTTTATAAGTATTGCAAACAACAGCTCTTTATTGCAACATTGTTTTTGGAACATTGATGAATGGCCGTTGGGAAATATTTTATGAATTGGTGCTCCGTATGCACAGCCCACAGTATTGTGCCCAGGCAACTCTTCTTCATGTTCAAGTCAGGATAATGAGGTTAAAGACAGAAAATAATGGAAGCACTCAGCAGATCAGGCAGCATCCGTGTATGGAGAAGCAGAATGAACGTTTCAGGATGATGACCTCTCCTCAGACCTGGAAGAAGTTAGAGAGTAACAGTTCTTAAACAATTGCAGAGTCGGAGGATAAAGGAGGATGGAGGATAAAGAATAAAACCAGCGGGAAGGTCTATGATAGGCCGGAAGTCAGGGGTGACTAAATGACAAAAGGGATGGTTGCGCCAGGCAAATGGGACAAGGAAAGAAGCAAAAGATGTGCCCATGGATAATGTATGTTGGTAGGCTGCACAGGCATGGGAGACTGGACAGTGAAACCCACTTATCTTCTCATTGAACTTCTACACATTGACATTTGTAGTGGGAATTGATGACCAATGATCAGGAAATGGGCCATATTCATTTTACCCCAGCATAGTCTACAGGTCTTAGACCAGCTTTAGAGTTGCGCTGCATGGCACAACCTTTAGTTTTCTGCTACCACTGCCATTGGGTTGACTTAATGCAGCACCGAGCAGGGTTAACCTTTAATCTTCTTAATTTTTTTAATGTTTCAGTGACATATGGTGCAAACACTTATTCAAACAGCGATGGGGGGATGGTCATTGAGTTACAATATATTGTACAACTGGAAATGAGTAACAGGAGATTGACCTGATTCAAATGGCATCAAAACAGACTAGAGTTTTATAATAAAAACAGCAAATGCTGGAAAAACTGCATCTGTGGACAGAGAAATAGAGTTAATGTTTCAAATCTGTATACGGACTTGAAATGTTAACTCTGTTCCTCTCTCCACAGATGCTGCCGGACCTGCTGAGTTTTTCCAGCATTTTCTGTTCTTATTTCAGATTTCCAGCAGCCGCAGTATTTTGCTTTTATCTGAAGTTTTATAATGTTGGGTTATAACTTTTAGCTTACCCTGCTCTATAATGTTAGTTGTAGAAAGCCAATAGATGATGTCTATGGTAGTGGTGGTGTGTTACAGTTCACTCAGGGAGATCAAGTTGCTGTGGCAACATATACTTTTACATGCATTTTGTAGTCTGGCTGTATAGATAGTGATGGTAGAGGTTCTGACCTTCCATCCAACACATGGCTTACCAGGAATCTCTCCTGCTCACTATTGACATTCTTGTAAGGATTTGCAGGTTGATACTCAACATTTTTGACTGCACTATAAGCACACCTTCCTTGGCCATCAAGTCGTGGGATAGGACTCAAACCCAGAGCTTCTGACTCAGAGACAAGGATACTACCGACTGCCATAAGACCTCTGGCTGATGGTTATAGCGGTGTACTAATGCAGTGTTTAATAGATTTACTTGGAGGGGTGATGCTCCTTCGTCACAATATTGTTTCCAGTATATCAGCTTATAAGAGAATTTTGAATATACTCCATATATATTATGGAGGACCTGTAATCACTATTAAGGAGTTACCAAAATGTATAGGCCTTCAACTAACATCTCAGAGGTAACATCATTTGAGTGTTAAGGCATCCTTTGTGATTAATAGTGTCCATTATAGTTTATATAGCAACATTGGGCTGAATTTTAGTTCCAGGGCCTCGATCCTGACACCAAGCTGAGTCGTGTTCGAAAACCTGGAGGCGGCCATTATGGGTCCCCGGAAGAGATTTTTCTGGAGGTGGCCATTTAGAGGCTACCTCCAGGATCTCCGTCCAATTACGGACGGCGGGCTGGCTCCGCCGCTGGGAGGACCAATGGGACCAACTGAGGTTTTGGATAGCCAGCAGCCCCAGGGGTGTGGTGGGTCCTGCCACTGGAGGTGGGTGAACAAAAGGGCGTCTCAAGGTTTAGGTGTCTGAAGACCTATAAATGATACAAAATATAATGTGAACACAGCAACCAGTTCAGCGTGGTGTAAGAGGAGCCGCTCCACAGGATGGCCTGTGGCTACAGCCCAGAGGATCCATGCTGGGTTGCTGCGCAGGATGCACCTCTGGCCCCATCCCACCCTGGCCTTCTGCTAAGACTACCATTTCATCTATGGACTCCAGTCACGTCTGGACTACATATGAAGAATGCCCTCAATTGCTACACGTTAATTGGCCTAATTGACTACCTGTCAATGACAGCCGGTAGCCATCTTGCCCCTAAGTAACCGCCTCCCTAAATATAGGTAGGAGGTGGAAACATGCAGGCAGACCGCCATGTCAGCGCATAGTGAGAAATTGCCGGCATGTCCGCCTCCAAACCCGCCCCTGCCTTGGCATGAAAATTCTGCCCATAGAGTGCACTGAATTGAAAGTGGAGAGCCTTGAATATGGATTTCATCCCACACTTGAAGAGTACCACACAACTGAATATTATGTTGGTTGCGTTTGAGTTATTTGTTGTGAAATCAATACTGTATAGTCAACAGCATACAATTGAAAATATTTTGTATCAAGCCAACCTTATGGCCTGAATTTTATGTTTGTTGTGCGGACACGTGGCAGTCATGATGCATCGTAAAATGGTGCGTGATGACGTTGGGACGGCTTCCCATGAGGATGCTTCTGGGAGCCAGGGAGTCCAGGGAGGCCCTGATTCAGAGGACTTTCCAGTAGGTCTCAGTAGTTAGGAGTCCAAAAGATCGCAAACAGACCGCCACCTTACTGCTCGGGGCTTCTGAGGCCCTCCCGGCACCATCTGCTCCTGTCCCTCCCTCTGAAATAAACTTTGCCAGCCCCAGTCAGTGTGTTAGATACGAGTTCCAGGCCTCCCTAATAATTACATAAGCACAATAAGACTATTTGACATGATGTCACATTTCAATAGCAATTTGTGACACACGTGACAATGAGAAATGATTCACCTGTGAAACCCCTTCTGTGAGTATAATGGCTTAAGTTTCTGCTTATGAGTGCTACGTCTTGGTGCTTCCCCCTGGCTGCATTGGAGGCAGGCTGTTGACTCCAATGCCCCGTCGGCCTTGATATCTTTGCCAGCCGTCCTCTGGCCGCTGAATTCATTTACGGGATGTGGGCGTCGCTGGCTAGGCCAACATTTATTGCCCATCCCTAATTACTCTTGAGGAGGTGGTGGTGAGCTGCCTGTGTGGGACCCAACTGGGCATCCTCAGCCATCGCGGTCTCTTCATATGAGATGGTCACTGGCAAAAGGGTGGAGGAGCTACTACCATCATCAGGAGTGCTCTGAGAGGAGCCCCCAGATGCATGGAGCTGCAGGTCGTTTTCCAACATCAGGTTTTTTTGAACCTCCTTGCTCATCAGAGATGGACAGGATGCCAGCAGAGTCAGTAGATGCCTCATCCATCACTCACATTAGCATTAACCTGCCAGTGTGTGGGCTTGCCGGTCTGAACACAACCCCAGAAACCCCTGACTGAGTCCCTGAAGTTACCGCTGCATGAGAGTTGCCACTCTCTCTATGGAGGATGCTGTGCATTCAGAGCTCTGGGTGAATGCAGTGCTCACACTCCACATGGACTCCTCCAACGCTGAGGCCATGGCGTGCAGACCCTCGGGGATCTCTGGTAGATATTCCCATGCATCCCACTGGACATCCAGCATTTGCCACCTAACAGCCAACTCCAGAGGCTCATCATCTGCCTGGGGCATAGCACAGTCCAGGTCTCCAACAATCCTCCAATTGTTGGCACCCTGGGGACTCTGTGCCCCTGCCAGCTCCTCAAGCAAGTGTGACGTGCAACCCCCAGCGTGCACTGCCTTCTGCTCTGGATGCTCGTGTCCACTGACATGCTGTATCTACTTAGCACATGTTGCAGAGAGAGGATGTGACACTGCACATCTGGCTATAGATCATCCCCTGATGTCAAAGGTGGGTCCTCCAGGTCCTTCTTTGGTCTGGAAGATGTTCCATCTGTGGGAGGGAAAGCATATGTAATTCTCGAACAGCATTAACGGTTCAGAGTGCATGCATTCTGGTAGCTTCTCAGAACGGATATCTGGCTGAGCAAAGACTTCTGAATGGATGAATCTAGGGGAGCAGTGGATTTCACATGTCACTCTTACAACCACTGCCCTACATCGCTCATGCCCTACCCCAATCTCTTCCTTATTCACTGGACTCTTACCCTCCTCCGAATCCCCTGCTTCTCTGCAACAAATGGACCTGGCTCCACATTCACAAGCTATCTCCAGGGTCTGCCTGCCTTAGCAACGACAGATTAAGGACACCACTGCCCATTCATCCTTACTCCTGTGCATTGTGATTCCTTTCCTACTGTGAGGACAATAGTGCTTTCATTAGTCCCCCTCTACATGCCAGAACATACCAGCCTCCCTACCAAATTCCTAGGTTTAGGTGCCCATCACAAGGTATCACATTCACCCTTACATACATGCCAGCCATCCTGTCTACTCACATGCAGTCTTTTAAGGGCACAGGAAGGTGTGCCAAATGGAGCCCAGGCAAAACAGTGACCACCAAGTTGGACTTTTACTTGTAATGTGTGTGTGTGTTTTTTAAATTGGAGAATACTTTGTTTTTCTATACTGGACATTTTTTATATAAATAAAAATAATTAAAATTTTACACCTGGGAGTCCCAACAAATGCTGCCACACACAAAAAAGCATCTCTCCACAGTTATATGGGGACTCGATACTTACCCTGGCAGAGCGCAGAAGGTCATTAAACCTCTTCCTGCAGTATATCCAGGTCCTTCTGACTACATTGTGGCTATTGACCAGAATTACCGCCTCCGTCTATGGCTTCTTAGTTACAAGTGGAGGCCTACCCTTTCTGTCTCGCAGCAGCAATATCACCCAATGCTCACAGCCTCCAGTGGAACCAGCAGATAGTCACCTGAAAAGTTAGGGGGGGGCCGCTTGGCTCCAGCCATTTCCAACACAGCTGACATGGGTCCCGGGTCCAGAAGATGTTGCTAGTGTTCCAGCCATCCTTTCCTGCACAGTACATCGACATGGTTGTCTGCCCCTTTAAAGATTACAGCACCTCTCTGAAGCAGGTCATCAATGCATAACAGCCTTCCGGGAGCTCCTTTTAAACTCCCTGCCCCCCCACCCCTCCCCTGCTGAGCCTCTCTGAGTGTATGTTTCACGCTGGCCGGCAGTTAATTGGCCAGTCCATGTGTAATCGCTTTTGGGAGTCAATCATGGGCAGGAAAAGGTATCACATCCACTTCTGGCCCCATTGAATGCACTCGCCTGACAACCCTAAAATTCAGGCCTATGTTAAAATAGAGAGGAACATTGCTTGGAATGAGGACCAGGTCTCTTTAAGAGTAAGTACATTGACCCTTGTAAACGATAGCTCTTTATGATTAAGGTTATGCAACAGCTTCTAATTTGGAAAGTGTTAATTTGAGTTCTGAATCAACCTGTTGACATCAAACATTGGATCAAATCAATTAATCAGCTGAGTGCTTATGCCTGATCTGGTAAACCAAAATAATTGGTTTGTTTGTCCCATGCGCTAAACTCTTAAACTATAAATATTTTCTTTTTTTTAATTAATACTAAATCAGCTGTTTTGAAGTTGCATCCCTTCTAGGCCATATATATATATCTATATATATATATATATATATATATGTATGTGTGTATCTTGCTTCTTCCCTTGCCTTTACATTGCCCCAAAAATTCTTACAACCAATGAAATGCAATCATAAGCATTATAACATAATAAATAGGAACAGGAATAGACCATTCGGCCCCTCTGGCCTGCTCCGACGTTCAATAAGATCATGGCTGATGTTCTTGTGTTTCAATTTCCACATTCCCATCTAACCCTGATAACCTTGAATCTATCTACCTCTGCCTTAAAACTATTCAATGACCCTGCCTCCGTTGTTAATGTTGAAAAACACTACAGCTATTTTGCACACAACAAGTTCTCACTAATAACAAGTGAATGAATTGCATGATGAACTGTTTTGATTGTAGTTATTGAGGGAAGAATGTTGGCCAGGACACTAAGAGAATTCCCTGCTCATCCTCGAATAGTGCTGTGGAATCTTTTACATGCATGTGAATAGGGAGACAGGGCCTTCATTTTAAAATCTCATTCAAAAGGCATCACCTTTGACAATACTGCATCCCCTCACTACTGCTTTGGATTGGTTAGATCATCCAGTGCTTCTGGGCATGGACCCAAAAACTCCTATCACATTTCCCTCCTTAATGGGGAAAGACCAGAGAGATTGGGGAGGGAAGGGAAGGGAGAAGAACTATTTATCAGAAAAAAAAATGCTGTTCTATTGAAAACCCAAAGCATTGGGTGGAAATCATTGAGTTTCAGGAGAATTGGAATGGTTACAAATTACATGTTGGCAAGTGGATTTTCTGAATGCTTGGAGAGCATAACAACGCTTGTTTGAACATTCCAAATGTATTAGTGTGTTAGATTCTGCAATGCTGTTTTGCAGTGCTTCAAGCAAACATTTCCCAACAGCTCCCAAGAATGGGAACTTTACTACTCCTAAAGGTGCAATTAATTTCTCCCAACTATATTCACTCTTTTTAAAAAAAGGCTTTTCTTGCTTCTTTGTCGAGTATTGTCCATTGGCTTTGTGCTCTGCAGAATCACTGACAGGTCTCCATTGACCTATAGCCTGAACGCTTCCTTTGTCACAATGTTGACTTGCAGAATAGCTGTGACTGCTCTTTTCCTCTTGTCTATTGTGCGAAGCTGAGAGGAAGCAAAAATTCAAAAACAAAATGTGGGAACCAGAAGAAGTCACTCAAAGTATAAAACCTTGCTGCCCTTGCACAGGTTCGACTGCATTGCTACATGTTTTCAAGCATTTCTGACTTTCCATATACTGTTTATTTTAATATCATGAGTTTAAATTACATAAACAAATGCAGCCCCAGGCACAACGTAGGCTCCCATACACAGACACACATAGGGGAGAATTTTCTCCCCATTGTGGGTGCTGAGCGGGAGCGGGCGCAGGTGGGCACGCAGCCGATAGCTGCCCCCAGTTGCATGCATGCAAAAGAGCGCAGAAATCTCCCTGAGGCGGGAGATTATTTTTAATAATATTAAAACTTCAAAAAAAAATGGAAAAAATTATTCAAACATGTCCCTTCATGTGACAGTGTCTCATGAGCTGAAACATGTCAATGAATTTTAATTAAAAAATTTATTGGATTTGCAAACACTTCATGAAACTTCATCCCACATGTGGATGAGGTTTCATGAGAATGCGAAGGCCGCCTGGGCTCTTCGCCTGCCTGCCAACTTTAAGGTTGGACGGGCAGCTCTGTTAATTCTTTTAATTGGTTGTTAAATGGCCTTAATAGGCCTTTGACAGTTCGGCGGGCATGCAGCCAGCTCTGATGCACACCCGCCGAACTGAAGATCGGAATGACGTGTGGTGACATCAGGATGCACGCCTGCGTCATTTTACGCGCCGGCGAGTGGGGCCAACCCCCACATGCCAACCAGAAGATTTAGGCCATATTATATAGTTATGACCACAGCCGATGTTAATTACTGCGCAAAAAAAATCCCAGAGGAAAACTTGACTTACGGGCCATGTCTTTTTTTTTGCACTCTGAAAATGATAAGAAGACATACTGATCTCAGCAGCAAGAAGTCCAGTAACACTTTTGGGAATTTAAAAATTATAAATAAAAATTTTATTAACAAGAATAAAAGAAAACTCAAGCACACAAGATTGCAATTACACAGTTAAACTAGGCTTACAAAACATTCCCCCAAAACGGCTCTCTACTTTGTCAGACCCACAAATAAACACCTTCCAGGCAACACTTCCTTATAGATGTTTAAGAGTAAAAATCCAGTAATATTACTCAAGGTAAACCGCTGTAACTTTAATAAAGACATACTACATGACCCGTAATTCTCTTCCACACTCTGCTGTGGAAATCCAAACTTCAGAATAAAACTGCTTTTTGTAGCCCATGACTTTTTGGCTTGCCTGGATGACTGCTTCAAACCTGCACTTGCTACCAGCTCCAGCAGCTCCCAGCTCAGCTCCAGCTCAACAACAGCTACCCTAAGCTCTGCACTGTGACTCTAAAATACCTTTTCCCCCTTTCATCTCAGGTTCATTGTTCTCATACCTCTTTGAAATTCAAATCCTTCCAGATATAAAATTTTTCATGTCTTTCTTTTGTCTTTGCTTTCGGGTCAATACATTATAATATACCCTCTTCTGTTTACCTGTGGAACTCCTGCAAGATACAAAAATAGTTTTTGTCACCTCTGACTTCCCTTTGATATTCAGACAAACTCAACATATCTTAAAATGCAAATGTTAGATCTAAGTTATTCACTTGTACCTTAAACTTAATACCTCTATCCTCTTCATGTTTTAAACCCCACAGACAACTTGCCTCCTAGTAATCTCTGCCCAGCTTAATTAAATCATAAACACACACACACACACGCACAGGCACACACAGTCTTCTTCATAGGATGACACAATATTCCCCAAAATATTGAAAAATAACCTCCATTTCTCAATATTTATATATAAATATATATATAACACACATACTTACACAAAGCGCCTTGCACTTTCAGAAAGGGGCTTACTGGGATTTTCAAGAGGACCCTATTTCCAAAACTGTATTTTCCCATATCCCGTGTATTTCCCACTTATTAATACAAAATAGAGGAACTGATGCTTCAGTTATACAGAACCTTGGTCAGATGCCATCCGGAGTACTGAGTTCAGCTCTGGGTACCGCACCTCAGGAAGGATACATTGACTTTGGAGGGGGTATCTGAATGATGCTGGGGCTTAGAAGGGTTCACTTATAGGTTTCATAAATGAGCCTTGATTTCCCTCGGGATATAGAGGACTCGGGAGTGATCCGATCAATGTTAATATAGTTCTATGGGGTAGGCAAAGAGAAACTATTTCCTCTGTTGGGAGAACCAAGACAGGGGGATATGATATTAAAATTAATGCCAGGCTATTTAGAAGGGAAATTGGGAAGCACTTTTCACACAAAAGCTACAGGAAGTCTAATTCTCTCCTCCAAGATGCCGTAGGTGCTAGATTTTGTTGAGTAAGGGCAGAAAGGGGTGAAATTTTACTGCCCTGCTGTGGCTGTGCTGGGGCTGGAAAATATGGTGAGCCATTCAAAAGTCCATTGTCTTCGAGGGGACTGGAAAATCCCACCAGTGGGAAGCGCTGTAAAATTCTGCCCAAGTGATATGGAACTAATTTGGGTAAGTAAAGTTGAGCTACACGTCAACCATGGTCTAACTGAATGACAAAGTAAACTTGAGGGACTGAATGGTTGGTTCCCATTCCTTTGGCTCAAAATCATGCAAAGACATGCATTTCTCATACTAAGCAGATACTGCTCAAAATCAGTGTAGCTCTTCATTGACAACAGGTATATGTATTGAATCAATAATCAGGCTATAGGTAGGAAACCACAAAATTTGCGCACAAGTAAAACATGCCCATATATGGATCGAAGTTAATCTTTCTTCTGGACGTGGGAAGGTCAAGTGGACATTACCACTGTTCTGGATAGTTTGCAGGTAGGCAGGCTCTGCCTATCTGGCAGCATCGGCGGAGAAGAAAAGAGTTGACATTTCGAGTCCTCATGACCCTTCGACAGAACTTGAGTTCGAGTCCAAGAAAGAGTTGAAATATAAGCTGGTTTAAGGTGTGTGGGGGGCGTGGAGAGAGAGAGAGAGAGAAGTGGAGGGGGGGGTGTGGTTGTAGGGACAAACAAGCAGTGATAGAAGCAGATCATCAAAAGATGTCAACAACAATAGAACAAAAGAACACATAGGTGTTAAAGTTGGTGATATTATCTAAACGAATGTGCTAATTAAGAATAGATGGTAGGGCACTCAAGGTATAGCTCTAGTTGGGGTGGAGGGAGCATAAAAGATTTTAAAATATTTAAAAATAATGGAAATAGGTGGGAAAAGAAAAATCTATATAATTTATTGAAACAAAAAGGAAGGGGGAAACAGAAAGGGGGTGGGGATGGAGGAGGGAGCTCAAGACCTGAAGTTGTTGAATTCAATATTCAGTCCGGAAGGCTGTGAAGTGCCTAGTCGGAAGATGAGGTGTTGTTCCTCCAGTTTGCGTTGGGCTTCACTGGAACAATGCAGCAAACCACGGACAGACATGTGGGCAAGAGAGCAGGGTGGATTGTTAAAATGGCAAGCGACAGAGAGGTTTGGGTCATTCTTGTGGACAGACCGCAGGTGTTCTGCAAAGCCGTCGCCCAGTTTACGTTTGGTCTCTCCAATGTAGAGGAGACCACATTGGGAGCAACGAATGCAGTAGACTAAGTTGGGGGAAATGCAAGTGAAATGTTGCTTCACTTGAAAGGAGTGTTTGGGCCCTTGGACGGTTTGGAGAGAGGAAGTGAAGGGGCAGGTGTTGCATCTTTTGTGTGGGCATGGGGTGGTGCCATAGGAGGGGGTTGATGAGTAGGGGGTGATGGAGGGGTGGACCAGGGTGTCCCGGAGGGAGTGATCCCTATGGAATGCCGATAGTGGGGGTGAAGGGAAGATGTGTTTGGTGGTGGCATCATGCTGGAGTTGGCGGAAATGGCGGAGGAAGATCCTTTGAATGCGGAGGCTGGTGGGGTGATAAGTGAGAATGACCCAAACCTCCCTGTCGCTTGCCATTTTAACACTCCACCCTGCTCTCTTGCCCACATGTCTGTCCTTGGCTTGCTGCATTGTTCCAGTGAAGCCCAACGCAAACTGGAGGAACAACACCTCATCTTCCGACTAGGCACTTTACAGCCTTCCGGACTGAATATTGAATTCAACAACTTTAGGTCTTGAGCTGCCTCCTCCATCCCCACCCCCTTTCTGTTTCCCCCTTCCTTTTTTTTCAATAAATTATATAGATTTTTCTTTTCCCACCTATTTCCATTATTTTTAAATATTTTAAAATCTTTTATGCTCCCTCCACCTCCACTGGAGCTATACCTTGAGTGCCCTACCATCCATTCTTAATTAGCACATTCGTTTAGATAATATCACCAACTTTAACACCTATGTGTTCTTTTGTTCTATTGTTGTTGACATCTTTTGATGATCTGCTTCTATCACTGCTTGTTTGTCCCTACAACCACACCCCCCCACTTCTCTCTCTCTCTCTCTCTCTCCGCCCCCCCCCACACACACCTTAAACCAGCTTATATTTCAACTCTTTCTTGGACTCGAACTCAAGTTCTGTCGAAGGGTCATGAGGACTCGAAACGTCAACTCTTTTCTTCTCCGCCAATGCTGCCAGACCTGCTGAGTTTTTCCAGGTAATTCTGTTTTTGTTTTGGATTTCCAGCATCCGCAGTTTTTTTGTTTTTAGGCCCTGCCGGGTCTTGGATCAACCGGCAACCGCTTGCCTTGGGGATCTTTGATGGTGCCTGCAAATTCACTGTTTGCAGACCCAAAAACCTGACATGTCACTTTGTCACACAGTCTCCCATTGAACAAGGGCCTATACAATGTAAGGTGCACTACTTGAATTTTTTTAAACGAGAGCGAAAAACTGTAAGACAAATTATTGATGTTAAGCATGGCTTTGGCCGCTTGGGTCCCAAGAGACTTGAGCACATAATCCAGGCTGACACGCCAGTGCAGTACCGAGGGAGTGCTGCGCTGTCAGAGATGCCATACTTTGGATGAAATGTTAAACCAATACCCCATCATCTTTCTCAAGTGGGTGTAAAATTTCTCACAGCACCATTTTGAACAAGAGAAGGGGAGTTCACCTGGTAGCCTGGCCAAGAGTCATCCGGAACCAACATTCACTAGAGCAGAAAATCTGGCCGTTGTTGCATAGCTTTTTGTGGGAGCTTGTGTGCAAATTGGCTGTGACCTGTACTACATTACAACAGTGACTACACTTTAAACGTACTTCACTGCCAGTAACAGTGCCTACAAATACAAATCATTTTTGTCACAATTGTAAATAGAGCAGGATGAGTTGACATAATTGGTGAGAAAGGCATGGCAGAGACTTAAATCTGCAGCAGTCCTCATGCTTGTTGCAGGACAATATTCCTCTGATAATCTAAGGGGGTTGGTTAGATCGGAACTCTCTGTTTCTGTTTCCATCAAGCTATAGCTGGGAAGTTTCCAGCATATGGTAACATGAATCTGTAAGCGACGGAAAAGAAGCCCCCCCAACCCACTTAATTCCGAGAAGGAGAAAACAGTTTGGATCAGTTCTCTTATTTCCCAGTTTTTATTCTTGATCTCTTGATTCATGGTCAAATTGTCCCTTATTTCTTTTTCATAAAAGTGGGTCACCCGGGGCCAAATTTAGTGGAGTTGCCAAGGGCCGTTTATAAGTGGTTGTTGCTGTTTAGATACTGAGAGAAAGAGCAGAGTTTCATTCCAAGCACAGCAATTTGGCAACTGGAAAAATTCCTATTGTTTTATGGGTTGATTTTCTAAACCAAAAACACATGTGATGTTACTTTAATCAAGAATTATATAATTTTTCCATTTCCATCTATCTTCTGTGCTTTTCTGTTGGACTCGCACTTAGTTGAATTCACTAAGCTTAACTCGTTTCCCTTCAGTTCAACTGTTTGTGGTGGTGGATCATTTCAAAATGAAGGGGAATATATTTGGGATTTACAGGGCACCTTTATGAAGCGTCTATGACTGGCCAGAAACCTGCCGTGATAATTTACCTCAAAATTGTCTCGATAGAAGTCTCCACAAATGCGTTGCAAACAAATTGAAAATGGTGACTCCTGTAAAATATGAAAGGTCCTCCACATAAAGTGGGATTTGGAAGGGGCGTGATGGGAGTCTAAGCATTTGTTTGCATATGTTTAGGATCAAGGAGCGTATATGCAAATTTCAGCCCCCAGGAACTGGTTGTGGGGAGACAATAGTGCGGCTGGATTCTGCATGTTTTGAGCAAGGATTGGACTTAATGGGTCAATTGACCTTTTTAAGCTCTACATTTTACTCTTGAGCCTGTATAGATTCTTTTTAAAGTTGTTTACAAGACACTGCAGCAACACTAGAGCCAACATCACTTGAGAAGCATATAAGCCCTACACTATTTGGAAACGTTTCAGAGTTGGAACGGTTACACTTGCACATTGTACAGTGTAGTAATTGTAGCTTCAAGGAATGTAGTGACTGTAGCTTTAATTACTACATTACGCAATTACTACATACAGTGTCTGCATCAAACTCCACCAGCAATTCCCTGAAGACTTCTTCAAGCCTGGGCTCCTACCTCACTCTAGAGGCGAAGCTATTGTGAGCCCACAATAAGACTATCAAATGCAATATATCCCCTCCCCATGAGGCAATACTAGGGAGCCAGGACCCACACTGCTTTATTACGGTAAAAAGAACACCCTTTAATGGTTAAAGCAAAAACTGTGGATGCTGGAAATCCAAAACAAAAACAGAAACAGAAATACCTGGAAAAACTCACTAGGTCTGGCAGCATCAGTGGAGAAGAGCACAGTTGGCGTTTCGAGTCCTCATGTTTGTTGAAGGGTCATGAGGACTCGAAACGTCAACTGTGCTCTTTTCCGCCGATGCTGCCAGACCTGCTGAGTTTTTCCAGGTATTTTTTACCCTTTAATGGTTCTTTTTAATTCAAACATTGACAGAATTTTATCTTTTGTGATACAGCTGCACACAATTGTGTAATCAGTCTGCCAGTGTTTTAAGGCTGAGATCACAGAGGCTGGGGACGATTGTGAAGATTGCTGACTGTACTCCCTCTAACACGTGCCTATGCATGAAGTTGATGAGCTCATGATCTCAGCTGACTCGTGCGCTCAGCAGAAAGGGATCATTTGCTTGATTGGTGCTTTATGAGAATAAATGAAACTTTGCGGAGTTGGGGAGGCCATTCAGTCCATTGTGCCTGTGCTGGCTGTCCAAAAGCACATTCGTGTTTCGTCCCACATCCCCGTTTATTTTTTTGTCTGTGAACCTGTAAGTTCCTCATGCTCAGGTACTTGTCCAACTCCCTTTTAAAATTATTTATGGAACTTGCCAGCTATGGCAGTACAAGCCAATGCCTCATCTGTCATGGTTAGTCAGGAAATGTTAAAACTTCCAAGGGAATTACTTGACTAAGAGGAAGTTGATCTCATGTTTAGGAAGATGCTAAAGATCTCAAGAAACATTCTTCCCTTGACCACCCAAATGAATATGGACTAGCTAGTCATTCATCTGATTGTTTATGGAAGATTGCTAATGCAGAGTAGTTGTATTCTGGGATATTTGACCTGGTAAGGTGTAAGCAAATATCATTATTAGTAAGCAATATACTACTGGCTCCTCCACATGAAGTGGGGTTTCTTCCAGGGACAGTTCTATGTTTATTGCGCTATATAAGTTAAGTAACTTTTGTTCTTTCTTTGAGGGCTTGAACAGACTGGAGAGAATTGTATTCCAAATAGGGTTGGCAACCCCCCAGGATTGGTTCGGAGTTTCCAGCAATTGAAGACCAATCTCCGGGATACTGTTGCCTGCAATCCTGGAGAATAAAATCATTGGGGCATTAAAAAAGATATAATTTCTTATGTCATTTTCTTTGAGCATTTCACTTTATCAGATATAAAAATATTGATAATTGGGGGGAAAAGTGCTGTTTGGCTAACGGCCAAGAATCATCCAATTGGTTAATGAGTCTTTTTGTTTTCCAATTGGTGTAGGAAGACAATATGTCACAAGGTTAGATGTATTGGCTGACTAATGGCTGGAGTCTGAGGGCAGGTCATATGATGAAACCTGTATGAACACATTCAATCACAGTTGGCAAGCTTAATTCCAGATGCCTATTATCAGATGACTATACAGCTTGAGCATATTTTTCAAGGTAGGGGACCTGACACAGAATTCTCAACTGCTGGGAGCGTGAATCGGAAAATCAGATGAGGGAGTTAGAGATGCCAAGGGAACACAGGGTAAGTACTAAAGGGTGGGATAGGGTGTAAAAGAGAAGGTCTTAATTGACAAAAGGGATGATGGTGCAAGGCAAAAGGAAGTGAAAATGGGGCAAATATGGAAACAAAGGATTAACATAGAGGTGGTGTAAGCTGTTACTGTAGAATAGCAGAGGGGGAGTGAAATATGGAAAATATGGCAAAGTGGAGGAGGCTTCCATTGCCCACGAATGTGGAGGAGGAAAGGGAGGTAGTACCTAGGTAGGCAAATATTAGAGGTTGCAAGGTCAGGAGCAGTGGGCAAGTTCTCTCTTAATTTGAAGTGTATTGGGATGTTTTACTGTGTTAAACAAATGCAAAATGCTATTGTAAACAGATGAGGTAGCAACATTCAAATTTCTTTGTCATCACTAATGGCTTCTGGTTTGTATGATGATCCTTGAAGAAAGCTTTAACACTGTTTTGAACATCATGCAGTGCCTTTGTAAACAGTTAAAGTTCGAGAGAGCTTCTGCCACCTTGGCTGGGAAGCTGTCATGCGGATAACAAAAGAGCATTTTCAGTCCAGTTGATTGGCAGCAAACTGAAGTGACTCAGATCGCAAGACAGGCTCCATCCGCCAGGCAAAAGAACAAAGCTGGCGTGTAATCTGATAGCAGCAAATATAGGCTGGAGAGCAATGACCGACAGTAACCTCCTTCCTCCTTCATGCAGCCTGACGCTGGGGAATGAGCAATGTTGCTTTTTTCAATCAGCTGAGCTGCCAGACTTGGGCGTGTTGCCAAACTCTGCACTTCGCAGCAACACAAAAGAAGTGCTGACTGGCTGAAGAAGTTGTGTTCCAGCGATACGGCAAATGGTGCCCTTTATTTCTTCACAAATTCTCCTGAGCTGGAGTGCCCGGATCTATTTATAAAACATCAACATGTATTTTTTTATTTTACATGAAGCCTCCGTTTCCTTCATTCTACTGGTGGTGGCTGGTGGCGGCTATGCTTTCAGGGGCCTTGGCCCAAGCTGCTATTCCCTCCCTACACTTGACCTCTCTCGCCCTTTAACACTCCATAATACCTCCCTCTTTGCCCAAGCTTTCCATCACCACTTTATAGGAACACAGGAGTAGGCCATTCAGCCCCTCAAGCCTGCTCAACTACTTAACTAGATCATAGCTGACCTTCTACTTCAGTGTCATTTTCCCCACGCTATCCCCGCATTACTCATGTGGCTCAGGGTCGATTATTTTCTCATAACAATCCAGTGAGGCGCCTTGCAACATTTTCATTACATTAAAGGCACTATATAAATTCAAACTGTTATTATTACAGGTCCTGTAAGAAGTGGAGTGAAGCCCTTTCAGAATGTCAGAAGCAGATGGAGAGCTGTTTTTTCACGTTTGAGTGCTATTTGCACCAGTTGCCAAATGGCTGGGAGTTGGGATGTTGTTATTCTGTGCTCTATCTCCTGTCTGATACCCTCCACCCATTTACTGACAGGCGAAACCTTTCAAAGCATTTGGTGTGGTTACTTTGTTCTGAGGTAATCTAAAGTCTGGGATTATCATGCATGCAAAAAGTGTACAATTGTGTGTGTGTGTGTGTGTGTGTGTGTGTGTGTGTGTGTGGCCATTCTGAATGAAACCCTCACTCACTCAATGATAATTAGAGTGCTTTTAAGCAGTGCAACAGTCACAAAAAAGAACTCCTGGGGGCAGTTTTGTATCCTTCCTTGCTGCCGATCAGTTTCGGAAGTTTGAGACCTTTTCTAAAGCAGGAATTTGTAATGTCCTTCATAAAATCAGCACCAACCCTGCAAGCGTGTGCAGGCTGTGGGGTTACTGTCGGTCAGCTCACAAGTCAAGACAAGTCACTGGAATGCCTCATGCGTGTATCTCCTCTGAATATTAACTAGACTCTGTTGGAGCCTAAGCTTTGGATTTAGACAGCGTGTGAACTATATTAACCCTGCAAAATTATTCAACGAATATGCACTTACCTCATTAGTTGGCATTTTGTCAGGGATTTTTTTAATGTTCCTTCTTTATTTGGTGGAAGTTCAGCTGCATTGGAGTATAATGAGTTTTTTTTTAAAAATGTGCCAATCTTTATTATTAACAATTCCCTTGACCAAAGTCTCAGAATAGATTAAGGTGCATATGTTTATTGGAAAGGGCTGAAGGAGGGAGTCAATGAGCAGCAGCTGCATTTTGTAAACATATTTGACATAAGTATTTAGCCGTAAGAAAAGACTAGGTGCTATAAAGGATCTCCATGAATTAATTTTGCGGTTTCAGAGATTGCCTACAAACCAGAAAGAAAGAGCTTACCCTTTGTTTAATGACTTTCACATCCTCAGAATATCCCAAATCACACAGAGCTAGGAGTGGGGCTTGATTTTCAGACCCCCTCCGAGGGTCGGGAACAGAGTTGGGTGCTAAGAATAGTACTGCCAGCCAGCGTGCCTGTTCCCCGACTCCATGGTGCTACCGAGCCATTTTTCCTGAGGCAGGATAGGGGCACGGCAGGGCTACTCACTGCTACGTGGCGGGTGGCCTATTCAGGCATGCTCACTTGGCCTTCAGGTTGCCAGCCAGTTTAGCTGCCTGGAGGCAGCCGCTCGGCAGCAGACTGGAGGACAATGCTCCAGATGTGCTTAGAGGATCTCCCGAGCTGACAGCCTGAGTGCAAGCAGCTCTGCAGGCTGCCCTATGGAGAGCTTCCTCTGTTCTGCTGCACACACTGGTGGGCCTGACTGCAAAAGCCATTTTTTAATGTAAATTTGTGGGGAGGGTGAGGGTGGAGGGCTTATTTTGAAGTGCCCTCTCCCTCACCTACCTTTCATTGCATCCTGCTGTTTCTTTCCAGCTGGAAGGCCTTCTATTGGTCCTCCAGCTTCACAAGCCTGCCCTCCCATCCCTAATTGGACTGGCAAGCCTTCCTTCTGATCATTAATTGGCCAATCGGGGGAAAGTCACAACGAGCAACTGTTCCACATACACTGCGCGCTTCTGACCCCCATTTGAGCCTGATTCCGGGGTTCTGAAGCCGGCAGTGAAAATGCAACCTCAAATTCCATCCGAAGTTGTAATTTGCAGTTGTAGTGTAGCTTAACGCAAACAGCAATGAGATTTTAGAATCATAGAACACAGGCAGAGAACACTCAGTCCATTGTGCCTCTGCTGTCTCTCTGAAAGAGCTGGGATTGAATTCCACTCAAAAACAGAATTACCTGGAAAAACTCAGCAGGTCTGGCAGCATCGGTGGAGAAGAAAAGAGTTGAAGTTTCGAGTGCTCATGACCCTTCAACAGAACTCCACTTCCCTGCTCTTACCCTGACCCTGCAACTTTTTTTTTGTTGTAAAGTATATATCTAATTCTCTGTTCAATCTGCTCCTCCCGTTCTTTCAAGGGATGCATTCCAGATATTAAAAACAAGTCAGTTTATCCATTTTTGAGGGTTTTGAATGTGAGATAATTGTTGGCCAGTTCAGCAGTGGAATTCTCTTTGAATCGTGCCATGGGATCTTCTTTATATCAACCCGAACAGGCAGTTGAGACCTTTCAGCATAACATCTCATCAGATGAACAGCACGTTTGACAGTGCAGGGCTCCCCCAGTAGTGCACTGAATTGTCAACCCACAGCCTTCAGACCAAGGGGTGAGATTGCTACCATTGAGACCAGATGCTCCGTTAGGTTTTTCTGTTGATGGATGCGTTTTTTTTTCCGATGGACGTGTGGTTTCGTCTGACGCTACCACATGTTGATTGTAACGCCTGGCCCAGATCAAGTTATTTGCTTACTAACGACATCATCTTTTGTATGTAGATCTCAGACTCCAGGACTTCTTAATTGAGAATGAGACGCTGTCGGAATTTCTGTATCAAGACATGTCGTTTGACCATTATACAGTGAATGAGATCCTGGATGCTGATGTAAATTTTGGAAAGGTAAGAAAATGGACGTCAGAGAGGTGCAATAATCCCAGCTTCAGCATGCTACGTACCACCAATCAGAAAACCTTGTGTCTGCTTGCACTTCCTGCCAGCTTTTTCCTGTTATCAATTTCCTGTGCTCACGCTTATAATGGAAATTGCTTATGTAAACTTGTCACACAATAATTACATCCTCCTGATAGTGAGGCTGCTGTAGTAGAATTACAGTGTGACAAGTTTACATATAGTTTCCTACACCATTGCAGCCACAGGAATTTATAAAAGAGACATGTAAATAAGGACAGATAGGGGGATAGCAGCCAATTTATTTGGGTGTCAAAAAGGAAAAAAAAACATACTGATTTAAATATTGGACTGCCTGAGCCCTCTGTGCAGCACTAAACTTGCCATTCTATAGATGTCCTGGTTGTACATGCAACACATGCATTAAGCTCCTGGAATCTGCTATTTAGGGATTTAACACCGTAAGGACTGCTTTGCAAAATTAGACACCAATGAGCAGGGCAGGCATCTGCCCAGTCAGGATCCTTCAGTGGCCCCTCATGGGGCCCTTTCTGAGGAGCAAGGGGGCTCCTTCGCCCTCCCTCATCTTCTGACTCCATCGTCCTAACTATTACCCCTCCTCTTCCCAATTGACCATTACAACCCCACTTCTAAAATGATGCCCATGAGGTAAGTGGCCAAAACCCAGTTCCTGGAGAAGGAAATATAGTAGCACGACCAGCCTAGCAGCTCACTCAGATGAGGCCCTAGGCCTAATATCAGGCTTTTCTGTGAATGCATGCAGTGCTAATGCCGTGCCGTGTCTAGGCCTAAGAGCCAGAATAATTCCGAGCCTGGGTCAATTGAAGATTTAAAAACTGAGATGGATAGATTGTTGTTAGATGAGGGTATCAAGATTTACGGAATAAAGGCTGGTAAATGGAATTAAGATAGAGATCAGGCTATTCCTTTTTTGAAGGCTGGACAAAGAGCAACTATTCATTCTGTTTCACTTATCCCTCCACCCTCTAACCCTGCTTCATTAATCTTGACTTAAAATCATTCAGAATAACTATGTAATTGTTAGTAGCTGTGATCATTACTCGCTGTATAATCTTATTGCCCCTTTTTCATCATGTTGCACCCAAATTCATTTGCCACTGTTATAGAGATTATAACTCTGATTTAAAATAGTCTTTTTTAAATATATAATGTACAGAAGATTATAATATCTAGAATGAGGTGCTTCCATTTAATCCACTTGTATTATTTTCCTTTTTCAAGATTTACTGCACCACAAGGCAGTTTAAAAATTTTTTTCATGGGATGTGAGTGTTGATAGCAGGGTCAGCATTTATTGCCCATCCTTAATTTCCCTTAAGAAGGTGATGGTGAGCCGTCTTCTGGAACAGCTGTAGTCCTTGGAGGTACTCCCCACAGTGTTTCTAGTGATGTAATATGCCTTTAAGAGATAGGAACATGCCATCATTAGAAGGGAAGTGTGTCATGTGATCCAGTCTCAGTGTCACTTTGGCCTGTGAGTAGAGCACATGGCACACAGGCCATAGTGAAATCGATACTGAATCATGTGACACACTTCCCTTCTAGTGATAGCATGCTCCTATCCCTTAAAGGTATATTACAACAGTTCGGTGGGGAGTTTAATCCAGCGACAATGAAGGAACAGTGATATATTTCCAAATCAGGATGGTGGGAACTTGCATGTGGTATTCCCATGAATCTGCTGTCCTAGGCAACAATGGTTGAGGGTTTGAGAGGTGAAGATATGCATGTGTAAGCAAGGTATAAATTGAATTATCTTTCCACCACCCTCTAATGAAATGCAAGAGAAAGAGTTTACATTTATATAACGCCTTTCACAACCTCAGAACACCACAAAGCACTTTGCAGCCAAATTAAGTAATTTTTCAAAGAGTAATTTGTAATTTGCACAGAGTCAGGTCTCCCATACAGCAACAGGTGATCCATCTTTATTTTATTGTTGGTCTTGGTTGAAGGTTGAACGACGGTCAGGATACGATTATTGTTCTTTTCAGAAAATGCTTCAAAATCCTTCACGTCAATGTGAGAAGATAAATAAGTCCATTGTTTACATCTCACCTGACAGTGGCACACACTCCCAATCTGCATGGAAGCATCAGCTTAGATTGTGATTTCAAGTCTTTGAGAGAGGCTTGAGCCCACCACCTTCCGATGAGATGTTAAATCGAGACCCCATCTGTCCTCCAGGCAGATGTTGCAGATCCCATGAGCAGGGGAGTTATCTATGATGTCTGGCCAATATTTATCTCTTAAAGAACACCACACAAACAGATTATTAGTTCATCAACAAATTATTGCCCGTGGGACCTTGCTATACGCAAATTAGCTGTTATATTTCCGACATTACAATAGATACAACACTAACAACATACTTCATTGGCTGTGAAAGTACTTTGGGACTTCCTGTGGTCACAAAAGGCACTATATAAATGCAAAACTTTCTTTTAAGAACACTGTCACCTGAGCCAAGCCTGTCACCATTACAAGTGAACCCTAATAAAGAGATAACTATTTTGTTATGAGAGATCCTGCTTGGAGCAGAATTTATATACACTGCAGTTCAAAGCAGCTAATGCCAACTCGAAGATCAAGAGATCATTTAAAACATCCAATCAACAACTCATTGCGCGTTTTATATATGCACATCAACTATTGGACAAAATAACAGTATAAATATTGGTTAACTGTCTTTAACATTCAGCCACCCCATGTGAAATATGGAGATAAATTAATTCTATTCTGTATTCACATTACTATCAAAAATATTATGGTTGTGTAAGGTACTCTCCAGTGTAATGGATGGGGAATGACTCTTTGCTTGGATTAGCTATAAATTTATGTGAAGTCGGCTATATACTTTTTCTATGACTTTTCTGGGAATAACTTTAAGGCTGTAATCTAATTTTCAAGGGTAAGGTAGCTGCTGGAACAAGTGTTCATGATTTATGGTGTGATTTCAGCCACTTGATGAGGTTATAATGACCTTGTAACTAACACATTGCACTATATAATTTGTGTAATCATTATGTTTTAAAATTTGACACTGTGGAATTTGCTGTTGGTTGCTGTTGGACTTTGCAAATTGTGTAAGGCTAAATTGTTGGTTAGTGTTATTTATAGTACAATAAATTTTGACTTGAAAGCAATTTTTATTTGGCTGTTCATTCAGTCATTACAGCTTTAGAAAATTACTTTCTTTTTGTGGTGTTAGGATATTAAGGGAGATAGAGCAAAGGCAGGTTAATGGAATTGAGAGAAAAATTAGCTATGATCTGATTAAAAGGTGGTGCAGATTTGAGGGCTGGAGGGCCCACTCTTGTCCCTAATAATACAATTTTAGTTTACTTATTGTTAAGCCTACTTTCCATCCTTTTAATCATAATTGACTTTGGCTTAACTTACTTTGTTACACAAAGCACTTATCGCAATTCCACTGTTAAGACATTAAGCACAAGGTCACTAAAAATTTCTATGCACCTCCAGCGCAGCAAACAGTAAATAATTCGTCATTCATTTCAGGTCATTACAGAGGGGCAAGGATTACAGCTGAAGGACCTTTGCAATGGTCCGAAACTGGAGGACTTTGTTATCATTGGAGATCGCTCCACAGCCACTAACGCTCAATCTCTCATTTGCACTCTCTCTGAGGCAGAACTGAAAAGAGTCGAACGAGCGTTCTTTTCCAATCTGGATATTGTAAAGTTAACGCAAGTAAGTTAAGTCATTGAACCCATTCGTCACAGAGTATGGCAAAACCTGTCGGACGTTATTGGCTGGAGCAATTGAGCTTGGGAATCCCTAGTCATTACAGCACTGAAGGAGACCATTCGGCTCACCGAGTCCATAACACTTCGCTCTGGAGCCATCCAGTCAGTCACGTAACCACGTTCTGGTCCCCATAGCCTACAAGTTTATTTCCCTCAAGTTTCCATCCAATTCCCTTTTGCAATCATTGATCGTCACTGCTTCCACCACCCTCGTAGGTCGAGAGTTCCAGATCATTACCACCTGTTGCATAAAGAAGCTCTTCCCCACATTACCCTTGCATCTTTCGCCCAAAACTTTAAATCTGTGTGCTCTAGTCTTTGTACCATTGTTTAATGAGAATAGCTTTTCCTATTAGTCTACCTTACCTAAATCTGTCATATTATTGTATACCTCTACCAAATCCCGACTCAATCTCTTTCGCTTCAAGGAGAACAGCCTCAGTTTCTCCAATCTTGTAGCAAAATCCTTCATCCTTGGGACTATTCTGGTAAACCCCTTCTGCACCCTCTCAAAGGTCCTCAGATCCCCCCTAAAACGTGTTGACCAGAGCTGGGCATAATACTCTAGTTGTTGGCTAATCAGAGTGACCTTGTTGCCACTGGCACCTTAAAGCCGTGTTTCCTCTGCCTAATGTCCTGTGTCCACCAGTTTCCCAGTGTTACTGGGAAGGGAAAGAGGTGGTGTGGAATTCTTCAGCACTGACGCTGCACCCTGGCTGGGGTGTAAAAGCAGTATCGCAATGAATCCTTAGGTTAAAAATCACCTGGGCCTGAATCTTCGGCTCAGTGAGCGGGGTTGGGACACACTCGCCATGGCGTAAAATGACGCAGGGGGCTACATCGAGCAGGCGTCACAACGCCACCATGCGTCATATAGATTTTCAGTTTGGCGGGTGCACAGTGAACTCGGCTGCGCACCCGCCGAATTGCCAAAGGCCTATTAAGGCCATTTAAATATCAATTAAACTAACGAACTGAGCTGCCCATCCAACCTTAAGGTTGGCAGGAAGGCAAAGAGCCCAGGCGACCTTCACATTTTTCACGAAACCTCATCCACGGGCTTATAACTTCCATAAATTTTTTCATTAATGCTCATTGACATGTCCCAACTCATGTGACATTGTGTCTGTGTCACATGAGGGGACATGTCTTAAAATTTTTTCTTTTCTTTATTAAAATTTTGGGAACTTCAACTAATCTCCCTGAGGCAGCTCCGTGCCTCAGGGAGATTTCTGCACTCTTTCGCACACATGCGCAAAAGAGCGCAGGCCCCAACACAAGGAACCCCTGCCCACTCAGGGAGCACTCGGCACTTCCAGGCGCATGTCATGCTGTGCGGGCCTTAATTGGCCCACCCACATAAAATGATGGTGTGGACCCGATCCGGTCCGTGCCCACGCTCCCCCCCCCCCCGCACACCCCTGCACAACCCTTCCGACAGGGGGATAATTCTCCCCCTGGTGTGTGTGTTTGTGGGTATCTGGATGTGTTGGAATGTGTGTTTGTATATGTATGCAAATTTGTGTGTGTGTTTGTGCGTATGTGGGTTTGCTTGGATGTGTGTATGGTTGTAGTTGTGTGTGTTTGTAGATGTGCCTGGGTGTGTGTCTGTGTCTGGGTAAGTGTCTGCATTTACTTTGTTACTTAATTCTCTGTCCATGTTTTACAGAAAGGATTGACCACTAATCCTAGTGCAGCATTAGAAGTAACTGAATCGATGGATGCTGTGCTGCAAAATCTCATGATTCTTGCTAAAGAGGTACAATGACCTTTTAATATTGAACTAATAGCTGGGAAGTGATGTTACATGGTGCCTGGGAGGATTGAAGCTCATTTCCAATGGCCCACGTTTTACTCAAAAGCTTTGGTTTGCAAATGGGCCTGCCTGGAATCCTATGTCATTTTCAAAAGTGTCTGTGTGTGGCGTGGCTAATCAATAGACTTTAATAACTTTAAAGATTTTGATGCCTCTTCTGCTTTTTTGTGTGAACTTCTTTAGCAATGACTGCACTAGCACTAATTACTTAAGGGTTGAACATTTTCCAGATTTAATTGGAAGGATTAGCATCAAGCACTCCAGAGGTGCAGTCACTGACAGATGCAGACTAAAGCACCTTGCCATCCTGCCCCTTGACAATGTACTCTGACTCAACTCAGAAGAGTATGTCCCACTGCTTGACACATTCCCATTCCCCATAATACTGAGTCTCTCTCAGTAAAACTTCCAATTCAGTACTCAATCATAACAGCTCTGTACTGTGGACTCACATGCCCATTAGAAACTGTATAGACATAGCACAAACCAGCTCCACAACAATTGTTACTGCATGGAGTAGTAGTTTTCATCAAATAAACCTATGTGTCAACTAAGTGCAACTGCTTGCTTGCAAGCACATCATTCCTACCAGTTTAACTTATAACAGCAAAGGCTCAGGAGTGAAAAGAATGTAATGTAGTTAGTTCTTGGCTTTTTCTGAAATTTTTTCTAGTACTGTTGCTGTCTTCTGCAAGTGCTGGAACACAATGCTTCATGTGAGTTCTACTGCCCTTCGAAAAAGTGACTTCTCTAAAACCAGATTGTATTGCAGATTGAACTTTACAGTACCGAACCAGCCATTCCACCCAACTGACGATGCTGGTGTTTATGCTCCTCACAAACTTCCTTCTTTCTTATTTAATTTCACCCTATCGTCATATCCTTTGATTCTTTTCTCCCTCATGCACTTAGCTATCTTCCCTTTAATTGCAACTTTTTCATTTGTCCCTTCATCATTTGCCTCAAGCACTCCATGTGGTTGCGAATCCATACTCTAACCACTCCGTTTTGTTGGAAAGTTGTCTGCTTTCATTCATCACATGTATTTCTCTACTAGCTTTTTGTTCACCAGTTGCCTCGCCTTCCCTCCTCTCCTGAAACAATCAACATCAGCTCCCTCGCTCAACACCATTAAAGCAGATGATCTGGTTATTATCAAGTTGCTGTTTGGGAGAGTTGGCTGTGTGCAAATTGGTTGCCACATTCCAACAGTGACTACACTTCTAAAGCATTTCATTGGCTGTAAAGTGCTCTGGGACTTCCTGAGGTAGTGAAAGGTGCTTTATAAATACTATGCTAACTTCAGTTGGAATACAGTTCTTCTGATATTGGTTTGCCTCGGCATCTCACCAGGCGGCCAATATTAATTTGTGAGACTTAACAATGATGTTTGAAGATGATTTAACTGTAAGGGTCATTGCAGTCACCACCCTACACCTATATCCACATGTACACAACATCCAAAAGAAATCAGTGGTTTATGAATTGAGAGAAGGTACCTTGGCTGATTTCCCTCATTCCTGATCCCTCCCGCTTCAGTCTTACCGAGGGGCACCGTGATTAATTAACTGAGCACAGACCAGGATCAAACCTACCCTACACTGTAGAGATCAATTAGTTCAGCCAATCTAAAGACCCTCTTCAATTTTATCTTTAAAATGAATTTTCACAAGCACAAAAGTTTAACGGGCCATTGGCACCTGCGAGATCAGCTTCCATGGAGCTTCTTTGTAAGTCTGTGCTGAAAATAACGATTGGCTGTGCAAAAGAGAAACTCTGATTAACATGTACAAACGGGGCTAAAAGCTGTAATATGGTGGGTGTTAACTTGCAACTTGCCTTGCAAGCTTGGGTTTGCCACACAAGCTTTTATCATATAGAATCTCATCAAGTGTAAAACACAGAAACAGGCCATTTGGCCCAGCTGGTCCATACCAGTGTTTGTGCTTACATGAGCCTCTTCCCGACTCTTTGTCTAATCCTATCAGCATTTCCTTCCTTTCTCCGTCATATGTTTATCTGGCTATCCTTTAAATGCCTCTATGCTAGTCACCTCGTCCGGTTTGCCAAGTTCCACATTCTGACCACTCTCTGAGTTAAGAAGTTTCTCCTGAATTCCCTATTTGATTTATTAAGTGAGCAACTTGTATTTATGGCACCTAGTGTTCACCTTCCCCCTCAAGTGGAAACAGCTTCACTTTATCTACCCATCAAAGCCTTTCACAATCTTAAAGACATTTTAAATTGTCACTCCTTAGCCCTCTATTTTCTAAAATTTATTTTTTCACGGGATGCAGGTTTTGCTGGCAAGGCTGGCATTTGTTGCCCATCCCTAATTACCCTTGAACGGAGTGGCTTGGTAGGCCTTTTCAGAGAGGAGTTGAGAGTCAACCACATTGTTGTGTATCTGGAGTCTATTTACTTTCTAGTGTTTTGTTTACCCCTTTGCATGTGCTTTGACACACTGTCCGCTAAATCTGATGTGATACAGGACGTTACATTCGGTCACATCTGCAGCTCCTCTTTGTGCGATCCTCTCTGATATGAATAGTGGCCATTATTCAAGGAGCTCCCTTCCCTTGGACGCAATGGTTCTAAAAGTACAAATGAATTGCGTAGGAGTCTTTTGTCAAATGAACTGTAGTAACCCCGCTCTTCGTGAGAGCCTCATGGGCCACCCGAGGTTAGTTGTGGTTTCATGTTTCACAGTGTGGTCCAACATCCTTTTTTCCGGTTTAAGTCAGAGTAACCCATCAAGAACATACATAGTAAGCTGCTTGCAGAGTCATTTCTCACCAGCTGTAGCAGAATTGTGATATATGTTTTTTATATATACATATATATATATATATATAATATATGCTTTGCTTAAGTCTCGCCGTACAGAAATAGGCTCACATGTGAGCAGGCTTCAGTATCAAGTTTCAGCACTTTTCCTGGTTACAGCACTTAAGCTTGCCTTTGTCTGTCAAATATAATTGGAATCATGTGATAGTGAACTTGCTGACGTGGCCAAGCCATTCCTATACACTCTGCTCCGAGGAAGTTGCATTTAGTTTGGACTGCAGCCAGCTAGACCAGATAACTACAGTTCTTGTCTTCACAAGCAGACATGAACTGCTGTTGATCAAAACAGTTGATCAACTGCTGGAAAACACTCAGCAGGCCAGCCAGCATCTGTGGAGATTGGAAACAGAGTTAAGGTTTTAGCTTTGTTCTGATGAAAGGTCATTCATCTGAAACGTTAACTCTGCAACTCTTTCCATACTTGCTGCCTGGCCTGCTGAGTGTTTTCCAGCATTTTCTGCTTTTTTATTTCAGATCTCCAGCATGCAGTGTATTTTCCTTTTGTTGAACTGTAGTTAGCTGGTCTTGAAGCATTTTAATACAATCAACAAGTAGCAGTTCCCTGTTTTTAATATATCCCGAGAGTCAGCTGGTTGCTTGGCTGTGCATACGTGCACCTGTAATGAAGTAAGAGTACCTTCTATGTAAGCAGGATTTACTGAATGACAAAATCTCAATCATTATGGCTTAGACAGAGGCCATGCAGCCCATCGTGTCAGTGCTGGCTATCTGAATGAGCAATGCACCTAGTACCATTCCCCTGCCTTCTCCCTGTAACCCTGCACATTCTTCCTTTTCAGATAATAACCCAATTCTTTCTTGAATGCCTTGATTGAACCTGCCCCCATCACACTTTAGGCAGCAACTTCCAGGTCTTAATCACTTGCTGTGTGCAAAAGTTTCTCCTCATGTCGCCATTGCTTCTTTTGACAGTTACCTTAAATCTGTGCCCTCTGGTTCTCAAACCTTCCACCAATGGGAACATTTGCTCCCTATTTACTCTGTCCAGACCCCTCATGATTTTGAATACCTCTATCAAATCGCCTGTCAACCTTCTCTTCAAGAAAAGCAGTCCAACTTCCCTCATCTGTCTACGTAAATGAAGTTCCTCATCTCTGGAACCATTCTCGTGAATCTTTTCTGTACCCTCTCTAATGCCTTCACATCTTTCCTAAAGTGGGATGGCTTGATCGATATAAAATGCTCAAGTTTCAGAGAATTCTGATTTCAGGATCAGTCATTGTTTCCTTTATTTTGTTGCCTGTAACATGGGATGGTTGAAGATAAGGAGAAGACAATTTAGCTACTTGAGGAAAGACTTTTCACCGTTCGCCCATTGGTTTCTTACTCACTGGCGGAGTATTCTATAAGTTCACAGCTCATTACCTCAACTATGAACGAACAACACTCTAGAGGGCAGAATTTTTCGCTGAGTAGGCAGACATGCACCCAACCTGCTCGAGCATAAAATAGTGCATGATGGAGTTGGGTGAGCGTCCCGACGTCATTGTGCACTTGCGCGATATTTCAGTCAGCAGGTACGCGCTAACTCAGAAGCACGCCTGCCAACAACTTAAGAGGAAAATTAAGCCCATTAACGGTCCAGTTAACAGAGATTTTTCGTTGCCCACAACATTATGGTTGGCAGGCTGGTGAATCCGCCAGGCAGCCTTTCCATTTTTCAGTAAACCTCATCCACGGGCAGGATGGGGTTTCTGTGGTAAATTAAAATTAAAATAATTTTCTGTGGACAGCATTTCCATTGCCTACATTTTCAAGTGACTGATTATGAAGCTTGGACACTTTTTTCCAGTTTCTGTGACCTTCTTTTAGGCTGTTCAGGTCTTCAGCTCCCTGAGGCAGCTGTCTGCCTTCAGGGAGCTTCCAGTGAGTGCTCGCTCGCGCCCTTGCTGACTTCAGTGCTCACCCCACCCCGGCAGCATTAATTGGCCAGCCAGTGTGAAATCGTGGTGGGGGGCCGATCGTGGGCAGCGGTCCATTCCCCAGCCGCTCCTGGGTCCGCTGATCACACCCACACGGTGACCTAAAAATCCTGCCCTCTGGGTGAATGAGACAAAGCCATCCACAGTGAATAAGAGATTGGAATGCCCCATGTGATAGTCCACTCTGGGCAGCCCCCATTGTCAGCCACCTGTTGCTGGTGTTCCCTCCCGCCCACTGGCCAGGTTGCTGGTTCCCAAGTATGAGACGAGCGTACAAAATGGTAATGATATCCAACAAGTTTTTCCTCTGCCACTGGCTTCTAATGTTGGGTTGCTTGCTTCTATTGCATTAAAGTTTCTCCCTTAATACAGCAAGACTCGGAGTTAATAACCGAATAATTCCACAACAAAGGATTGGAAATGAGATATTTCATTATGAAAGCAGAGGCAGAGTCTAACACCCTAGCCCCAATATTTATGGGGAGGCAGGGAGTGTGCGGGTGAGGTCCAACATGACCGAAGATCCAGGCAATATTGGAGCGTGAGTGTGCAAAATGGCCCTGAGACAGGACCTCCCTCATACCCTAATCTTGCCTTGTTCTTCAGCCATTTTGGACCTCACCCACACCTTCTCTGCCTCCACATAAATATTGGGGCCAGAGTGTTACAGTGGGAGATACTCTGCCTCTGTTTTATCCTTTATTATGAGAGGGATTGAACATAAAAGTAAAGATGTTATGCTTCAGTCATACAGGGCATTGGTGAGACCGCACCTCGAATACTATGTGCAGTTTTGGTCTCCTTATTTAAGAAAGGATGTAAATGCATTGGATGAGGTTCAAAGGAGGTTTACTAGATTGATACCTGGAATGAGTGGGCTGCCTTAAGAGGAAAGGCTGGACAGACTGGGTTTGTTTCCACTGGCGTTCAGAAGAGTGAGGGGTAATTTGATTGAAATATACAAGATCCTGAACGGCCTTGACAGGGTGGATGTGGAAAGGATGTTTCCTCTTGTGGATGAGTCCAGAGCTGTTTTAAAATTAGGAGTTGCCCTTTTAGGGCAGAGATGAGGAGAAATCTTTTCTCTCAGAGGATTGTGTGACTTTGGAATTCTCTGCCTCAGAAGGTGGTGGAGGTGGAGCCATTGAATATTTTTAAGGAAGAGATAGATAGATTCTTGTTAGGCAAGGGAATCAAAGGTTATTGGGGTTAGATGGGAACATGGAAATTGAAACACAATAAGATCAGCCATGATCTTATTGAATGTCCGAGCAGGCTCGAGGGGCCGAATGGTCTACTCCTGTTCCTATTTCTTATGTTCTTGTGTTTTCATAGTGAAATATCTCAAGTCCATCCCACGTTGTGGAATTTTCAATTATTAGCTCCAAGTCTTGCTGTGTTAAGGGAGAAACGTTAATGTGATAGAAGCAAGCAACCCAACATGAGAAACCAGTGGCAGAGGGGAAACTTGATGGAAATCATCAGCTCATCATATCATCAGAATCCTTTGAAACTTGAACTTTTTGTGTCGAAACTGATCTAGCATTCCAACAAATCTCCCATTCATAAAAGGACCATTAGAGTATGATCTGTAACTCCATCGCTGATGCAGTTGTACACAGCCAGGCAACCAATGACTGTCAGGGTATATTTAAATTACAGGGTAATTAAAGTAATTTAAAAGTGAAATATGTGTCAGATGTGCGCACTCGGATAGATGTGTTTGTATCACGAGCAGTGTTTCCACTAAGCTGTTCACGTGCCTGGCCGCGCAGTCTCCCGAAAGGTTGCCATGTTTGCTGCGTTACCACGGCGATTGCACTTGGTAAAGTATTTAATTGCTTGTAAAGTGCTTTCAGACATCTGGTGGTCATGAAAAACCCTATAAAAACGCAAATCTTTCTTTTTTTATTTTTCACGGATTTTCATTCCCGAAGGCTGTATTGAGCATTTTTCACTTGGTCAGATTCTCGGTGATTTAAAATACTCTTGCCTACAGAAAAGTGAGGCCATTTCTGCTCTCCAGTCCGGAGGGTGAGGATGGTACCAGAGAGGCGCTCGGGTAGTGACACACATTGCTTTCTTATCCCCGGCTCCCTCTTTGTGCAGCTGACGGAAGTGAAGAGTTGGAGTGACATGAGAAGAGAGGTGATGCTGCTGTCCAAGGACAACGTGACCGGATCACCACAGGAGCTGTACCAAGCTGTGTCGAGGATTGTGTGCGGCCACCCAGAAGGCGGGGGTTTAAAAATCAAATCCCTAAATTGGTACGAGGACAGCAACTACAAGTACCTTTTGGGTAAAAATGGCACAGACGAGGAGACTGCACACTATGATAATTCAACAAGTACGTGTCTGTAGTTGGTTATCACCATGAAAATTAAAACCTTGTACTCCCTTGAATAGTGACTGATGTAACAAACTGAATTTGGATGCAGGGGGAATGTCAGGTGGGTTATGTAGGGTTGCCAACTCTCCAGAATTCCCCTGTAGTCTCCAGGAATTAAAACCTCCTGGACAATGCTCTAACCCAGGAGAGAAGCCACAGGGACATTTTTTTTTATAAATAGTGTGCTTATTTTTTTATTTGCTTTGAACACTTTTGTTTATTATTTCTGAAAAGATGGGGGAAAAAATGACCGGACAGAGCGACTGAAGATAGGAGGTCATACGATGAGACCCTTAGGAATGTCTCCAAGCAGAGTTGGCAACAGTAGTTATAAAGAATTGGAACAGATTTATTTTTCATTTAGCCATGCACACTTGCCCTTGTGGCATATTTGTGCTGTGAACAGTCACAGTTCGGCATGGAGGTGGTGGATGTTACCTATTTGCTTTCATTTCTCCTCTAACACGTCGCACTGATAAAGCCGAAGAGAATTTTATGCAGCTTGTGAGAAGACAACAATATAATTTGGTTGGTAGTATGGAACTTGAATATTGCTGAATAAAGAGACAAGCTATCAGAAATTTTAGTCAGGACATATGCAAGAATGTAAAATTTCAAAGGGAGCAACAATTTTTACACAAAAGCATGGGGACAATAGTTCCCTGGTGCATTCTCCATGGCAACATCTCGACCAATCAGAGCAGACTTGCCAACCATTCAGCACCCTTTCCTCATGCAGCAAAAATTGTTGCTCCCTTTGAAATTTGGCATTCTTGCATCTGTCCTGAAGAGTGCACAATGAGAAGCTTTGACAGCGTGTCTCTTTATATAGCAATATTCAAGTAATGTAGTTTGTGACTCAGGGGCACTTTGCCAAGATACAAATCTAAAGACAGATTCTGTCATCCTTTTCCTGCGAACCCTCAGCCCCAGGGAATCTATATTGATGCAGCATTGAGATATCACCATTTGGTTATCTGTTGTACTTAAGGTGGTATCCTAACACAACTGCCATGTTTTATCATATTCCAATGATGCATTGGCACAACATCTGTAAATTTATTCGTTAATTAGATCTTTAAAAAATGACTGTCCTGGAGGCCCAGTGCATATGTCAATATGCTGCCTGACCTCTTTTAAAGATTAGCCCGTTTCACAGAGCAAGCAAAGCAGTAATTTCCATGTGGGAACATGGGCAACACTTTGCATCCATGCAGAGCAGTCAGGAGCCATTTGTGCAGTAAAGGTTCTACATAGATTAGTTCACATAGACGTAACCACTGAAAATTGACTTTGATGGCTGAGGTGCTGTCTTTCGATGCGACAATAAACTGAAACCCTACCTTACTCTCTCAGGTGGACATTAAACATCCCAGGACATTTTTTTCAAAAAAAAAGGAAGTTCTCCCCAGTGAACTGAACAATGTTGTCCCCCAGCCAACATCAATTATAAGCAGATGATCTGGTTACTAACGCATTGCAGTTTGTGGAGCTTTCTGTGTGCAAATTGGCTGCTACATTTCCTAAATTACAAAAGTACTTCATTGGCTGTGAAGCATTTTGGGACATCTTGAGGTCATGAAAGACACGAGGCAAATGCAAGTCTTTTTAAAAAAAAATTCTTTCTATTTCACTCACATGCCTTCAGCAAAAAAAGCAATCACTTAACTTGGAGAAAAGAAGGCTGAGAGGAGATTTGATAGAGGTGTTCAAGACCCTGAGGGGTATGAACAGGGTAAATAGTGAGAAACTCTTCCCACTCAAGAGAACATCAGGAATTAGAAAGCACAGATTCAAAAAAATTGGCAAAAAGAATGTGATTTTGGGGGAGGTGTTGGCATAGTGGCATTGTTACTGGACTAATAATCCAGAGACACAAGGTAATGCTTTGGGGAATAGGGTTTGAATCCTGCCACAGCTGATGGTGCAATTTGAATTTAGTAAAAAAATCTGGAATTAAAAATCTAATGATAACCATGAAACCATTGTTGATTGTTGGAAAAACCCATCTGGTTCACTAATTCCCTTTAGGGAAGGAAATCTGCAGTCTTGGTCTGGCCTACATATGACTCCAGACCCACAGCAATGTGGTTGACTTTTTAAAATGCTCCTGAACTAGGGGGCAATTGGTGGATGGGTAATAAATGCTGGTCTGGCCAGTGCCCACATCCCATGAACAAATGAAAAATAATTGTGATGGAGTCGGGAACACACTCCCTGAAAGGATGGTGGAGGCAGGTTCGACTGAGGTATTCAAAAGGGAATTGGATTGCTACCTGAAAAGGAAGAATGTCCAAGGTTATGGGATAAGGTAGGAGAGTGGAAGTAGGTGGAATGCTCTTTCAGAGAGCCAGTGCAAACTTGATGGGCTGAGGCCTCCTTCTGCACTGTAAAGATACTATGGTTAACTAGTATGAGGATCTTTCAATGTAAAATACTTGCTTTCCTTTCAAGCGCCATACTGCAATGATCTAATGAGGAATTTGGAATCCAATCCCATTTCTAAGATGATCTGGAGGGCAATGAAACCATTGCTCGTCGGTAAAGTTCTGTACACTCCTGATACCCCTGTGACTCGGAGAATCGTCAAAGAGGTAAGCTTTCCTTTTCAGCAGGCCAAGATAACCAGGAACATATCTCCCCTTTTCCCAATCTACACCTTCTCCATCCCCTACCTCTCTCATTTTCTTCCTTTGCACTATACATCCTTTCATCCACAGAGGGCGCAGCCTGGCTTCTGAGCTCCCTGATAAAATACAAACTCAGCTGTACCAGGCAACTATGATTGACTGGTCACGCAGTGACTCAGAATTACTGCTCCCCCCTCCCCCCCGCCCCCCACCAGCTTGGATGAAAAGGAGCATCAGCTTTCAATTTGACACGGCCTATTTTGTTCTCAACAGTGTTACTGATCCCCTCCCCTGCTATTTTATGCTTTTCAAAGGAATTATTCTCCTTGGTTTCTTGGCTGAGATTCAGCCAACATCCCTAATTATGCTGAGGACATTAAGAGTCAGCCATAAATGCTGGAATCTCAATTGGGGGTGCCAGATGCCCTGCTTAATAGGTAGATGGAGTTCAGATGCAGATCAGCCAAGCTCGAATTGAAAGCAGGGCAGGCTTGAGGGGCTGCAAGGCTAGTTCTGTTCCCATGTTAATAAACTGGGTTGAAAGCCCAGAAATGGTTACATTTACTGGCTTCACGTTTGCAACCTGCCAATGGTTGGAGAATGAACTCATGATCTATGTAGTTACTTTAGGACCACAGCCACCACGTGACCGTACCCATCTACTTCATATGTCATATGTCTATATGTATTTTGTTTCCCTCTCAGCTAGTAGACTTTTCATTTCAAGCCTTGCAGTTTGTGTTCAAATCTCTGGCACTGTTTACCAGTGTCAACTGTAACCATGAAACAAATTAAAATGCATATAGAAAAGGAGCTTTAGATTTTATATATATGTTTCCAGTTCACTTGTGAATGTGAATAGTTTTCTCGTGCAATAAGCATTTAGCAATGCTTTCTTAATGTTATTAAAGTGTCAGCCATGGCTCAGGGGGAAGCACACTATCCTTAAATTACAGGTTCTGGGTTAAAGTGTCCCTCCAGGACTTTAGCACAAAAATCTATGCTGACTCTCCAGTGCAGTACTGAGGGAGAGCTGCACTGGTTGGCAGTGCTGTCTTTCAGATGAGACAATAAGGCCCCATCTTCTTGCTCAGGTGAATGTAGAAGATCCCACGGCATTGTTTTGAAGAAGAGCAGGGAGTTCTTCCCAGTGCCCTGGCCAATATTTATCCTTTAATCAACATCACGAAAAGCAGATGATCTAGTCATTAACATATTGTTATTTGTGGGAGTTTACTGTGAGCAATTCATCTGCCATGTTTCCTACATTACAAAAGTGACAGCATTTCAAAAAGCACGTCATTGGCTGAGTGCTTTGAGACATTCAAATGTCATGAAAAAAAGCAAGTTTTTTAGTCTTCCACTTGTATTAAATTAGAAACTAATCTGTAAATCAGCTTTTTATTTTACTCGATGTTAAGGTCTTTTTTTCAGGAAATCATTTGTTTTCAAATGATTTCAACAAAAATCAGTCCACCCGCCTTACGAGCAGTATGCCTGCTTTACTTGTATCTCAAGGTTGGCTTCATTTATTTCAGGTTAACAAGACATTTCAAGAGCTAAGTATCTTCAGAGAGGCCGGAGAGATGTGGGGAGAGATTGGACCAAAGATCCGGGAATTTATGGAAAAAAGCCAGGCAATGGATCTGATTCGAGTAAGTATATATTGGTGCCTGGGTAAAATCTTATTCTCTCTGTGTTGTCATGATATCTCACATTGTTGGTTGATTCTGGAATGAACTAACATGACCAGTGTGCGCCACAAATAAAACATGCCTATTAGTCAAATCACTTGTCTCTGTAATTTACTGATGCCATGGAAACAGAATGCCTGGATGAGTGTAGCTTCAACAGCATTCAACAAGCTTGACACCATCCAAGACAAAGCAGCTCTCACTTGATTGGCATCCCATCCACCACCTTCAACACTGATTCCCTCCACCACTAATGCACAGTGGCAGCAGTGTGTACCATCTACAAGATGCATTGCAACAACTCACCAAGGTTTCTTCGACAGCACCTTCCAAACCGATGAACTTTACGACCTAGAAGGACAAGGGCAGCAGATGCATGGGATCACCACCATCTGCGAATTCCCCTCCAAGCCACACACCATCCTGACTTGGAAATACATCGCCATTCCTTGACTTGGCTGGGTCAAAATCCTGGATCTCCCTCCCTAACAGCACTGTGGGTGCACCTATACCACATGGGCTGTAGCAGTTTAAGGAGGCGGCTCACCACCACTTTCTCAAGGGCAATTAGGAATGGGCAATAAATGCTGGCCTATCTAGTGACACCCAAACTCTGTGAAAGAATATTTTAAAAAATGACCATTTTGTGATTAACAGTTTTCTTCCCCTCCGGATAGTTATTTGATTGTGGGTGTCAGAACAGAGTCCAATCCTGGCCTCACTCAGCAATCACCCATTCCCTTCCAGTGAGGAATACTTTATGATTCCATAATTTGCAATATTGCATTGTTCACAGAAAACTTAATTATTGATAATGAAGCTGGAAGGGAAATTCTTATAAACAGCTTCAAAAAAAAAAGCTAAGAAAAATACGAAATGCAACAAGATTAACTATCGTATAGTGCGAGCTGTGATAGGTCTGTGAGGCTTATGTAGTTTATCAATGAATCAATGTCCTGCTAAAAATATTAATTCATGGAAATATGAAAGGAACCAATGAGTTAATGCCCAGTCACTGCAGTCAGTAGTACAAAAGTATACATGCACTTCACACAGCATTTGTTAGTGACAATAATTGTTGCAATCAGTAAACATGTTGAAACTTTTGTTTTATTACCTCGTGGTTGACAGCTGGATCAGGTAGCACTCATTCAGCATTAGGCACCCAGGAAATATAGTGCAACACACCGTTTTCAGAAACAGGACACTCAGTACATGTCTTCCTTTTGCAATCTGTACACGTGCCTTTAGTTGCAAAATTATAGCCTTCTTGACTGACACAGGACTGAGAGATGTGGGTGAGCATGCAGGAAGTCAGACTGTGATCTTGGTGTCCCACTTGTCAATAGATTTATCATTGTTTAATCATTAGCCTACTTATCTAGTGGAGCTTTGAGGGGGAATGAGAGTCTTTATATTTCATGTCTTCACCAATAAGTATGCTTAAAGCGTGAACAAAAATACTTGAACCATGAAACAGGTCATTCAGTATCCATGGAGAGAACAGTTAGTGTTTCATGTGTAGATACTCATGGGGAGAGGGAGAGAGGTGTGGGGGGTGGGTCAATGGATTTACATTGTTACGAACACCATAGAGACCAATAACCTTTAAAAAGAGAGATGAATTTCCCGGCAACCAAAGGAAACAATTACAGTTGTGCCATTTTAAGACTTTTACTATAAGTAACACACTAAAATCAACATGAACTAAAAATTATCTGACAGGCAACTAATACACCAAATTAAAGAAGCGGTACTTCCCCATTAACTTAATAACACAACAAAAATACTTTGTGACATTTTTTAAATCTACATCATGTTCCTAGTAGATGTGTGGCCTTGAAGATTAAGTTCCACTCCTCTCAGTTTTTCAGCAGGCTCCCTTCTCCCTGCCATGCCTGGACAAGTCTTCCAGTGTATGATGAAAGTTGTTTTACTCAGTCTTCTGAGTATCCAAAACCAACTTCCAGCAACAAGGCCTGAACAGAGAACCAGTTCTCACCAGCATACTGCTTGGTGGCTAACACACACACATATATAAAAAAGGTATTTTCTTCTGCTTTTTCCTCATTGTGTCTCTGTTTCTATGTGTCTAGCAAACCAGCTGCCCTTCTTTTGTGTCAAGGTGCGAAAGCTGTCTCTTGACTTTCTTTAGGTTTCGGTTGCAGATCACATGGGCCTGTCTCTGGACAGAGTTTAGTATGATCACTAGTGTCCTTTTCAGAGCACTCTATTTCATCTGAAATTAAAAGAGACCATTTAAAACGTAACATCTTATAAAGTTTTGCATTCATAACAGCATAGAATTTCAAAGTGTACAGCACAGAAGAAATTTGGCCCATTGTGTTGGTGACATTCTTTGCTAGAGCAATCTAAAACTGGCCCCACTGCCTTATTCTATCCCCATAGTCATGTGTTGTCTTCTGCTTCAAATATATGGGAGTATAAGACACAAACATGCACATACTCCTCACAGCACACCCCCACCCACCCCAGCCTGCCTACTGCTGCTATGCCTCTCCCTTTCCTCCCAAAAATTTACAAATGAAAGCCATCCTAATGCACGTTAATACATTTTTATTTTGCCTTATAATACTTTCATAAGATAACAATCATGGGGTGGAATTTTCCCAGATTTGCACTAAGTGCTTAGTGGGCGGGTAAAACGCGTCTCTTCCATGGCGGACGGGCTCTCATTCGCCCGCCACACCATCACCTCGCCACTTCATCACACCAGGCACCACATTTAAAGTACAGCTCAGTGCTTCCAGCCCAGGACTGCAACAAAGAAGAGATGGCCCTGAAAGGCAAGACACTGCAGAAGCCCTGCAGTGATGTCCTCTACCCCCGCTCTGGCCAGAGGAGGGGCAGCTGCATTACCACTCCGGTTCAGTAGGCAATGGCAGTGGTGATCAGTGCCAATGCTGCACAGAAGAGGTTGGGCATCCAACGAAGATAGAGGGTGAATGATTTCACCTATGCAGCCAGAGTAAGGCAACCATCTCATCACTCTAAACTCACACACTCAAGCCCATCACACATTCACTGGCATCTCACTCACTGGGAACCTGAGTGTAATACATCAGCACATCATTATAAGGCCAGCCCACTGGACTCATTCTCCCTGCCCTCCGCTAGATTGTCAACTCATATTGGCGGAAAAACACACCGACATGTTTCACAACAGCATATGGCTGACACATCCATCTGGCCTCATCTCCTCTGGAGACTGTCTCCTGAACCCTCACCATCTTGAGGCCACTTGCACAGATCAACATGTGCCCCCCGACACACACCCTGGGTTATTCTCCTTCCCCAGTACAGGTCTCGTCCTGCAGCCTCTTCCCTTGCCTGAGACCACTTTTCCCCCTTCCCCAAGCAAGACCTCACCCTGCAGCCATTGATAAGCCACCCTCATATGGCTGATCTGGTAGGTAGAGACCTGCCCTTGAGCTCCCATAAAAGTGATGTGGTGCTGTCTGTGAAACCTGGCGCTGATGACTGTGAGTGCTGACTGAAGCATGGCAGGCAAACAAACCTTGAAGTCCTGAGCGAAGTGCAGCCCGTCAAGTGCACGCCTTATATATGTTGTTGCGAAACATGTTGGCATGTTTTCCTGCGATGTGGGTGGATGATCCATTGGGGGGCAGGGGTTATGAGTCCAGTGGGCTGGCCTTATAATGATATGCTGATGTATTACAATGAGGTTCCCAATGTCCGATGGTGGGGAATGGGGCCCTCCATCGGCAGGAGAAGCGGACGATTGCAAACTGGTGTCACGAAGTCGCGAAACCAATTTTTGGGCTTCTCACCGTATTGTCCACTCGCGCCACCGAACACGCCCAACGCCGGCGGGCACGGAAAGTCCCGCCCATGGTTTAGTTTAATTATCTGCAACAATTTCTTTGTACCAAATTAAGTGCAATTTTCCTACATTCTCTGACTCCCTTCACGAGAAAGGATTTGGAAATTGGTTGTTTTGAATTTATTTGGAGATCGTGTTCCCGGAGATTCACAGATAGCCCATTTTGAAATCCTAAGCTCTATTCCATTACAGACAGAATGAGTCTGGTCACATCGAGACATGGGTGAAATCCACTTTCCTAATGGAAAAAAAAATGAGTATCTTACTGGCAGCGATCGTTCATCTGAATTGTGTACTCGATATGCTCATTCTTTGTAAATAAGTGAGTACGTACATTAAGTATGGGTTGTCTGTAGAGAGCATGGACTGTTGTTTACCAACTGCTGAATTGGCGGAGAACTTGGCAAAATCTGTCTGCACTTTGTGCTACAGTTGTCTGTGAATGACTATATGTGAACCGCATTGCCCCCTGATGGAAAATGCAGGAAGCATGCAATAAATGAAAAGCATGAGGACTGCTCTTGCATCAGTAAAATTAACCCTATCCTTGGGCAACGTTTAAGCTTTCTTTCCTAGCTGGTTGACACTTCCGAGTGGCCACCACATGTATCTGTTCAAGCAGGGGAGGTGGTGGCATAGTGGTATTGTCACTAGACTAGTATTCCAGAAACCCAAGGTAGTGGAACTTAGGCTCAAATCCCACCACATCAGATGGCAAAATTTGAACCCAATGAAAATCTGAAATTAAAAGTCTAATGATGACCATTGCCAATTGTCATAAAAACCCAGCTGGTTGATTAATGTCCTTTAGGGAAGGAAATCTGTCGTCTTTACCTGGTCTGGCCTACATGTGACTCCAAATCCACAGCAAATATGGTTGACTCTTAAATGCCCTCTGAACAAAGGCAGTTTGGGGTGGGCAATAAATGCTGGCCTAGCCAGTGATGACCATGAATGAATAAAAGGAAAAGTATTTGGTTTGCATTCAGGTGTGCTGGAAAATGCACTTGTACAGGCATCAGGCTTGGTTGTGATTCCTCCTACAGTTCAGCAGTGCTCCATGAGATGGAATAGACACTTAATAGCAGAGGTTTTTATTGAAATAGGCAAAAGATGAAATGAGGAACTTTTTTAATACAGTAAACTATCACGATCTGGAATGCACTGCCTGAAAGGGGGGTGGTAGCAGATTCAATCATAACTTCCAAAAGGGCATTGGATAGAAACATGAAAAGGAAAAATTTTCAGGGCTGCAGATGAAGAGAAAGAGAGTGGTGTGAATTAGATTGTTCTTTCAAAGAGCTGGCGCAGACACAAATGGCTGTGTGAATCTGTGAGTCTGCGCTTTTGGGAGGGAAGAGGTGAGGGGAGAATATCGGAGATGGAAAGAAAATTTAAATCTAATGTTATTAGATTCTGTTGCATTTTTCTCTCATATTAAACTTCAGACCCGATCTTCCCACTGGGAGGCAGCGCAAACCGGTCTTGTGGCCGTTGAATACTGTACTGACATCAAATATTTCCCTACAATTTCTAATCCCTGCAGAGCCTATTAAAGAAGCACGTTACGGCAAAGTACGTTGACTCAAAGTTAGCTGGGACCTCTTGGACGGCTGCTGACCTCTCCAACTTTCTTGCTAAATATCCAGAGGAGGTCCACCATCCGAATAGGTCAACGTACACCTGGAGGGAGGCTTACAATGAGACCGAGCAGGCAATTCACACGATATCACTCGCTATGGAGGTCAGTCTTACTTGTCTTTTGCGTGGTCATTCAAACCCAATTTGCTCCATTTGATCAAAGCTTGTCTTGCAGCCTGCATTGGTAGGTTGGTATTGGTAGCTTAAGGGTAGAGTTTCTTCCTACCATACAGAAGGCCAGGGTTTGAATCCCAGTCGTTGTAGGATCTTTAAGGATGACACCAGAATTGAAAGGTTTTACCCATCAGGAAAACCTGACAGGCTGGAGTCCTTTTCTCTAGAAAAGAGAAGGGCTCAATCATCACCCAATAGAGGTCTTTAAGATTATGAAAGAGTTTGATAGGGTAGATCCTTCTGGGGGAAAGCAAAACCAGGTACCATATGCATAGGATAATCACTAATAAATCCAACAGTGAATTCTGGAGAAACTTCTCCACCCAGATATAATGTGGAACTTGTTACCAGATGGACTGGTTGAGGTGAATAGCATTCTGGGAAGCTTGATAAACACATGAAGGAGCAAAGTATAGAAGGTTATATTGAAAGGTTTAGATTGATAAAAGGTGAGAGGAGGCTGCTGAGGAACATAAACACCGGGAAGGGAAGGTTGGGCCAAAAGGCCTGTCCCTGTGTTATGTGATCTATGTAATTCTATGCACAGTTCTGAGAATGTACATTCAAACTTCATTATTACAAACTTATGGGTTCTGACCAATTTTCACTAGGCCCAGTCAATGCTTGAGGTGATTATGAAAGATTATAAAAACAACCAACAAGGATGGTGGAGTGGAGATTATCAGTGATTTCAAAAGGAAATTGGGTGGGCACGTGTGGGAAATAAACTTACAGAGAAGAGATTTGGAATGGGACTGACTGGATTGCACTACAGAGGGCCAGAATGGGCTCGATGGGCTGAATGGCCTATTTATCTGCTGTAATGACCCTGTGACTCTCTGAAGAGATGCATGAGCTTGAGTGATGGTGCTTGACGACCGCATATTAATTGTAACTTGTTTCCGATCCAAGTGTATAAAGTGGGACAAACTGGAGGCGGTGTCCACTGAGGAGAAGCTAATAAACAAATCCATGGAACTGCTGGATGAAAGGAAATTCTGGGCTGGAATTGTCTTCCTAGGACCTGACTCAAACAGTACCAAACCTTCGGAGCATGTCAAGTATAAGATTCGGATGGATATAGACAATGTGGAGAGAACAAACAAGATAATGGATAGGTAACACGCTGGCAGCAGCATGACATTAAAAGCCACAGTGCTTTATTTACGGAAGGCAGTGTGTTGATGACTGCTTTGTCAAAGCCTCTGTTGCTCAGAATTATGCTTATTTTCACTTTGTTCTTTTCCTACAGCTACTGGGATCCTGGTCCTCGTGCTGACCCATTTGAAGACCTCCGTTATATTTGGGGTGGTTTCTCTTATCTCCAGGATATAATAGAGCATGCAATTATCCGCACGATGACAGGGAGCAAAGAGAAAACCGGCGTGTATATTCAGCAAATGCCATACCCCTGCTACGTGGATGACTTGTAAGTTTAAAGAACTTTCACTGGAGGACAGCTGCTTTTTTCTAAACCTCGCATACTACACACTGCCCTCGCTGAAGGAGCTGGTCGGCAACCTGCTCCCCTGCTCAACTTGAAATCGCCCGAAACTCTGCTCCCGCATCTTAACTCGCACCAAATCCTGTGCTCGCTGACCTCCTCTGGCTCCTGGTTGAGCAATGCCTTGCTTTTAAAATTCTTGTCCTTATTTCAAATCTTCCCTTGGACTCACACTGCCTCAACGCCACCCCCCACCCCCTTCTTCTCACCCACCCCCTTTAACTCTGTGACCTCTTCCAGCCCTACAATCCCCCAATATATCTGAAATCCTCCAACTCCGGCTTCTTGCGCATCCTGAGTTTCAGTCTTTCCGGTGTGAAAGGCTGTACATTCAGCCTATGAGACTCTAAGCTCGAGGATTCCCTTTCTAATTTTTTTTTTGCCCCTTTACCTCTTTTCCATCCTTCAAGGCACTTGTTAAAACCTATCCCTTTGGCCAAGCTTTGGGTCGTCTGCCCTGATGTTTTCTTACCTGGCTGGTGTCAAATTTTGTTTCATAGTTCCCCTCTGGAGTGTCAGCTCTGCCATGTAAATGACGCTATATAAATGCAAGCTGTTGTTGCTGTTGCTCTCATGAAACTTAAGTAAGAAGTGTGCATTGCTCTTCCTGATATCCCACTTGCTCTCACTCCTGCTCTTAACACTTTTTTGAAAAAAATAGTTTATTCTGGATCTATGGGAGTCATTGGCAAGGACAGCATAATTCAGCCTTCGCTAATTGCCCTGTGAAGGTGGTGTTGAATGGACCAGTTCGGGAGGCAGTGGGTGAGAGACAGGAGTTGCGTTGTAGCCAGATCAGGTCAAAATGGGAGGTTACATTCCCTCAAGGACATTAGGGAACCAGCTTCCACGGAAATCCAGCAACTTTTTGGTCAGTTTTACAAATACCAAGATAGATTTAAATGCTTAAACTGTCACTGAGAGACTTGAGTTTACGCTTAACTGGATTGTTAATTTAGACATTTGGATTACTAATCCAAGAATATGATCGCCACACTACCATACCCCATCCATAAAATACATACAGGGGCATTTATCCCCATTCTGAGTTGGAGGCAATAATAAAACACCTCGCAACCCCAGATGTACTAGTATTAACCTCACAATGTTTTCAGGTTTGAAATATTCTTTGCTTTCATCTGACCGAGCAGATCACCGTAAAGCCTTTGACTGGAATTTTCCAGCCCTTGTCAGTCCCACGGGGGTGCGGCAGCCCAGCCAAAAGTCCGTTGACTTTCAGCAGCACGAGATGATCCCGGTGGTGGGTGGGGTCGGAAAATCCCACCCTTTGTTTAAGTGCGCTCGCTTGTCTCCATGTTCGAAGAGTTCAAACAAAAAAATACCAAAACCCCAAAATGACCTCTTTCTGCCATCTAACCTTAGGTTTCTTCGCATCTTGAGCCAGTCACTGCCGCTTTTCACCACTCTGGCCTGGATATATTCTGTCGCTGTGATCATTAAAGGGATAGTGTACGAGAAAGAAGCACGCCTCAAGGAGACCATGAGAATTATGGGGTTGAGCAGCGGCACCTTGTGGCTCAGCTGGTTTATCAGCAGTTTAATCCCTCTTCTTGTCAGTGCTGCCTTGTTGGTGATAATTTTAAAGGTAAGCAACACCATACTGAAATATTGTTAACCAAGTGAAGTGACCGTCATTTTCCCATGTAGAAGTTTCTGGAATTCCACTAGTGTGGGTAGAGGTTTGTGGGTGGTTGAAAATGACTGTGGGGATGAATGTCCTTGCTGTTTCTCCTGACCTGTCGTCATATCGCTAGGCAGGATCCACATTCACCTGTTGCAAAAGAGCTTTCTTCCAAAGGGCTGCTGAAGAGACCTTTGACAGAGTGGGAAAATTCCCGGAGATTTCCCCAGTTACAATCCTGAAGATTGTTTGAGAAAAACAAACACAGGTTCCCTTTGTCCAATCAAAGTATGTGACCAGGTTTCTTTAGGGATTTTGCGGGAAAGGTACAAAGTAATTCAAAAAGTCGGAAATAAAAAACGCTAGATCATAAGAAATAGGAGGAAGAGTAGGCCATTTGGCCCATCGAACCTGCTCCGCCATTCGATAAGATCATGGCTGATCTGACTGTGGCCTTAACTCCACTTTCCTGCCTGTCCCCCATAACCCTCGACTCCCTTGTCGATCAAAAACACAAAATATTCACAACCTCTGGATGCTCTAACTTGTTTTACAGCCAATCAAATACTTTCGAGGTGTGGCACTGTTGTCATTTAGGAAACATGGCACCCGTCTGCTCCCAGTAAGATCCCACAAACAGAAATCTGATAATGGCGGGTAATCTGCCTTTGAAAAATAAATATTGCCCTGAACACACGTGAGACCTCCTCTATACTTCTTTGAAATAGTGCAGGGAGAGCTTTTGCATCCCCCTGAGAGGACAGACAGGCCCTCAGTTTACAATCTCTCATGAAAGACGGCACTGTGGTAATATGGCACTCCCTCAATACTTCACTGAGAATGTCAGCCTTCTGTGCTCAAGTCTTTGGATTGGAAAAATACCTATCGTCTTCTGCCTCAGAGGCTACCACAAGAGTGCTACTACTGAGGCCCAACTGATACCATTAACTTTGAATTGAATACAAAGATGTTCCAGCTAATGTTTGATTCAGTGGCTGATGCGTTGTCTTATATTACTGCCACCTAAGTTCATGTTGGATTTTAACGTGAAAACATCTAGCTTTGCAGTTTATATAAACATATGAGTCCTTTAAACCTGCAATCATTTTGTTTTGTGGCAGAAGTTCGGCATGTATAAGATGACACAGTTTATGATGCAGACTTCACCTCGATATCAAAATGTGAAATTTAGTTTCACCACAACCACTTTTAGAACAGTTCTAATTTAGATTTTGTTGGTTTAATGCTTCTCAAAGTTTGGTTTAAAGCATTATTTAAATGAAATGATTATTTCTCTCCCCCGTTCTTTCAGGAAGGAAACATCCTGCCTTACAGTAATCCCATTGCTGTCTTCTCGTTCCTTGCTGTTTTTGGGGTGGTAACCATCTTACAATGCTTTTTGATCAGCACCATGTTCTCAAAGGCTAACCTGGCAGCAGCCTGTGGAGGGATCATCTACTTCACCCTGTACCTCCCATACGTGCTCTGTATGGCCTGGCAGGAGTATATTACCTATCCAGTCAAAATCGTTGCTGTAAGTAGGTCATTCAGCAGCTAGCTCCGCAACTGGGTTACAAAATTCTGTGTTGCTCAAGGCCCTGGGGACCAATTTTACAACTTGCTTAACTTCATGGGCTCAGCTTGTGCTATAAGCATCCCCAAATCAAGAGAAGCAAGGATCAGATGCAGAATAAAGTTCCGACCACTTTGCACCAACAATTGCGCCACACGCTTATGAAGGCTGCTCATGAGCGTCTGAGTTTAGTGGCAGTGCCCTTGATTCTGTTCTGCAGGCCCCATGCTACCTTTGTCTAAAATTGGCCCAAGTCAACAATAGACTTTGCAAGATGTGCCCAATTTTTAAAGAGCACATCTTTCTTTAATGACACACAGCATGTTAATTCATGACAGCATTCCCAAATGAAGCTTCGTTTTATTTTCATACGTGTGAATGAATCGTCGTTAAGGGTGTTAACACAAAGCTGATTTTCTTGATGGTGTAATTTGGCTCTTGAGAATGATGTTCACAAATCCATGTCCATGTTGCCAGTATGGCAGTTGCCACATGCTATGCCTTCTCACCCAACCCAACGTTATTCATTATGTTTAAAGCAAATTAAAAAGGACTGCGCTTGTCACTAAACTTAAAAAAAAACATGAATTTATATCATGTCTTCACAACTTCACAATGTTCCAAAGTGCTTTACAGCCAGTGAAGTACATTTTGAAGTGCAGTCACTTCTGTAATGTGGGAAACTCACCTACCAGTTTGCACACTGCAAACTCCCACAAACAGCCGTGAGATGATGACTAAATAATCTGTTTCTCAGTGATGTAGGTTGAAGGATATATATTGGCAATGAGATCCTTTATGCCCATCTGAAGGGCAAACAGGGCCTCAGTTTAAGCTCTCATCATGGTACCTCTTACAATGCAGTACTCCTGCAGTACTACACTGCAGTGCCAAGTTCAAAACTATATACTCATATTTAGCCTAGTATATATATATATATATACTATAGCCTCTGGAGTGGGCTTGAACCCATGATGTTAAAAATATTTTTTGAGATTCTCCCTGGTCACTGTAGTTGTGCTTCAGATTATTTGTGGTTCAGATTTACACAGGAGCTCCTCACCATTATTACCCTCGCGATAAAAATAATTACAACAGCCACAAGTCGAGATAGCAATTGTTTTTCACTGGTTGCCTCTCCCAATTCCAATGTTTTATTGCATTCACAGAGTCTGCTATCCCCAGTTGCATTTGGCTTTGGCTTTGACTACTTTGCCCAGTTCGAGGAGCAGGGAATTGGAGTCCAGTGGCATAACCTCTTCTCGAGTCCATCAAAAGGCGATGAGTACAACATCACCACTTCCATCGTCCTCATGATAGTTGACACGTTCCTCTACGGAGTCCTAACCTGGTACATTGAGGCAGTTTTTCCAGGTATAGAAAATAATGACAAAATGAACAACCTTATCATTGCAGTAAAAAAGTGAAATCACTGGATCTGTTAATATCATTGTGTGAAGGACTTTCTTCCCTTAAAACACTTTTTTATTCTCTTACAATTATTGAGTTGTGAAAGAAAGTGTGCATGTTATTGTACACTACAAAAATGTAGAGTGATTATTCGCACCACTGTATTACCCAGTGAATTGGAGGTGGAAAAGGGTTTACTTCAGGACTTACAACAAATGGAGTTTATTTTACAGCAAATAGTCTCTCTTAAAGCAAATAGAGTCTATTTAAATTGAGTCACTACCTACTACAGCACACAAAACTCATGTCTCCTCAAAAAAGCAGAACTATTTCTTTGGCAAAATACAGTGAGTGGAAGATGGTTACATAATGCAAATTTTGTGCATAAAATCAATCCCAGTCACTTGAAGAATGCTAGTCTCCAGGTGCTATTGAAGGGAGGATTACCAATCACCAGCGTTTTGGTCAAGACTTTGTCCTATCATGCTATGCAGCTTGAAAAATAATCAAAGCTGTTTGCAGGTTTAGGATATGGTGGCAAATTGGTAATATTACTGGACTAGTAATCTAGAGATTTGGCTAATAATCTATGTGTGAGTTCAAATTCTACTATGCTAGCTGGGGAATTTAAATTCAGTTAATTAAATAAATATGATAAATAATAGCAGTAATGCTGACCATGAAACTACTGGACTGTCATAAAAACCTATCAGGCTCACTAATGCCCTTTAAGGAAGAAAATCTGCCATCCTTACTCAGTCTGGCCTACATGTGACTCTTAGCTGCTCTCTAAAATGGCCTAGCAAGCCACTCAGTAGTATTTAAGGAAGCGGCTCACCACCACCTAGTCAAGAGGCATCTATGGGTAGGCAATAAATTCTGGCCCTGCCAGCAACACCTACATCCTGTGAGTGAATTATAAAGGTTACACAGTGCCCACATTGAGAGTTTAATACAACTAATGAGTTCTTCACAGTTGGGTGGAATAGTTGGATAGCGAGACCAGAGTCATTCCTCATCAGAATTGAACAGGTTGGGTAGTTCACTAGGGTAACCAATGAGGTAAATAATTGCACAATTCCAATGTAGCCTTGCCTTCAAAGGGAAAATAGGAACAGGAGTAGGCCATTCAGCATTCGAGCCTCTAACACCGTTCAGTTAGATTAAGGCTGATCTGTATCTTCATCTGCCTGTTTTCATTCCATAACCCTTACTAATTTTGCCAAAAATCCTATCAATCCTAGTTTTTAAATTTTCAATTGAGCTCCAGCCTCAATAGCTTTTTGAGGGGTTGGGAGGAGGGGGGTGGAAGAGTTTGAGATTCCCACTGTCTTTTTTTATGAAGTGCTTCCTGTTATCTCCCCTGAATGGCCTAGCTCTAATTTTTATGTTATGCTCCCTTGTTCTGAATCCCCCACTAGAGGAATGTAGTTTTTCTCTATCCATCCTTTAATTGGCAGAGTAGAAGAGAGAGGATCTGGGCTCAGCGATTCTGACTTATTGGTTTTGGCAGAATACATGAGAAAGGATCTGTGCTCAGCCATTCTGTCTTACTGGCCCTAGCAGATTATGTGAGAGATGATCTGTGCTCAGCCACATTACCTTATTGGTCCTGGCAGAATATGTGAGAGAGGATCTGTGCTCAACCACTCGAGTGCCTTATTGGTCCTGGCAGAATATGTGAACTTGCAGTGGTGCAGCTGAATAATGTTTCATGTGTATACGGAAGCCTTCTCTGGTTTCACAGGAAACAGAGTACTCAGCATATGTGGCTGACCAGGCCAGCTTCAAGCTTTTCAATCTATTAACTCTAAGGCTGGGGTGGAGGGTTGTGGAAAACCCCAGATTCAAATAGATGGAGCATTTTTGTAACACACATCCAGCCATGATACTGGAGGTGATGCAGCGCTCCTGCCCCAGACTAACATATTAGATTATTTGATCTTATTGGAGACAATGAAAGTCAAAAGACTTTCGATAAAATGGGCACTACTGATTCAACATTTAAACATTTCTCCCAGTTTTCATTTGCTCATCATCTAAAGTCAAAATTTCTCCTGTTGACACTTTCTAACATTCTGTGAAGTGCAGATAAAACCTTAACCAAGTATTGGGCTTCCATAGACATTTGGAAAGTTCTGCTTCATGGAGGCCACATAGAGTGTAGATATTTATATACACAGCAACTGTCTGGTCTGGAAAGTGGGTCAGTTTAGAATGCTATTCCAATTTTAGCCAGCGTATAATATGAATCAAGGAAGTTGGGTTTTCAGTGATGGAGCAGAGTGTTCACCTCTTTTCTATAATTCTCTGTGTCCTGTTTGTTATCCAGGTCAATATGGCATTCCCAAACCATGGTATTTTCCTTTCACCAAATCCTATTGGTGTGGAGACACGGTTCAGAACATTAAGCAGACTCCATCTGCTAGGAATGCAAATTCGCAGAGTAAGTGCCAGAGAATATTCTTTGAAATGAAGGATGTGTTCGCAAGATTTATTTTTTTTTGCTGCTGCTGAGCTTTTTTTTAAATAGCATTTCCATATTTCGCTTGGAGAATTTATTTCAAACGCTGATTAAAATAAGTGATATGCCCGAGAATGCATTAGGAAACGAGCCTGGGGTGCTGGAATCTGATGCTCCTTTCTCGAGCTTCACTGTTGCCAGGGGAATGGAGCACGCTCTGTCATGCGGGTTTCAGGCAATCCTGTACTCCCGTAAGCATCGCCTGGAAATGTAAAAAAATGGTGAGGAGTGTGATCATTTTCTGTTTTATATTCAGCCCCCTCCACCCTTTGAAGAATTTGCTGTTGATTTTCCCGTGAGTCCAAAATTTACCAGCACGTTCCAGAACTGACAGTTCGTGATTTTAGCAGTGAATGCTTCATGGATTCAGATATGACCTTTCTGTTCTGCTATTTTACCTTTCTTTTTTTGAATAGGGTTAATATTTCTGTTAAGAAAGGCAGTGGCTTAGTGGTATTGTCACTGGACTGGTATTCTAGAGACCCCTGGGTAATGCTCTGGGGACCTGGATTCGAATCCCATCACGGCAGATGGTGGAATTTGAATTCAGTAAAAACCTGGAATTAAAAGTCTGATGATGACCACATAACCATTGCTGATTGTTGGGGGAAAAAACCCATCTGGTTCACGAATATCCTTTAAGGAAGGAAATCTGAATGAGGGCAATTAGGGATGGGCAATAAATGCTGACCTAGCCAGCGATACTCATATCCCATGAATGAATATTTTAAAAAAAGGGCAAGAAATATCACATTTCACTTACTGAAGTGCAAGGAAAATCCTTCCAAACTGCTGATAAGCTCAAGACCCCATCAAGTGCCTCTTGGTGTCATAAAGTTCAATTGATTTTTGCTTCTCTTTTCCTTTCCCGTGTGCTCTATTCCCATGTAGATGTGTAGAGGCCAATATAAGTGAACAGAGATAAATGTCCATGGATCCTTCAAAGCTGGATATTCTGTTCAGTGGCACAGGCTTCTTTAGTTTAGTAAAAGCAGAAAATGCTGGAGAACACTCAGTGGGTCAGGCAGCATCTGTGGAGAGAGATACAGAGTTAACAGGCTGGATTTTCCCCACTGGGGGCAGGAAACAAGAGTTTCCAGTTGCTAAGCCCATCTCCCGGGGAAACAGCCACACTTTGGGGATTTCACAGAGCATTCGCTTCATTGGCATGAGGGCAGGTTTTCTGCTCAATTATGGGTGGTGAGTGGGCTCTCAAAGCTGGTGAGCCAATCAGAGGCCTTCCAGCATGACAGGAACAACAGGCTGTGGCGTAGGGCACTTCAACATGGAGGCAACTTCTCTCCAACCTCTTTACATCTTTAATTAAGAAAATGGATTAAGTAGCTAGCCCGCCACTGTGTCAGGTAGGGTGGGGTGGGGTGGGGAAGGGGAATGTGGAAGGCCCTTGACAGGGTGGTCTATGGCTGCCCTTGCACCTAGGTAGGGAATACAGGCCTCTAGGCCTGCCGTGGCCCCTGAGCTTGTTAGTGGCTGCCTGCCCTCCAGGTACCTAAACTGGCTCCCTCCAGTGTGGGAAAACGAGAGGTTGAATGGAAAATTTAGGCTGGATTTTCAACCTCCATCTGCCTCTGAATTCAACCTGGTGGGGGCTGAAATCCAGCTCGATGTTTCAGGTCAATGTTCTTTAAATTGCTGAGAAAAGAGACTTTTCTTTGTCAAAGCTTTTTGTCTTGTGCTCATCAGGACAATTTACAAGAATACCAATTTACATTGTATGAGAAGAGAGTGCTGATGTAGTATCAGACAGTATAAATTTGTTGTTTTCCCTTACATTGGTATTCTTGTGAATTGTCCTGATGAGTGCTAGACGAAAAGCTTCGACAAAAAAAGTATTTTTTTTCCAGCAATATTCAAGTTCTGTACAGTCAAACAACCATGCAATGTTCTTTCATGAGAATTCTGCTTCTCTCAGCAGAGATACTGCCTGACATGCCAAGCGTTTCCTGCAATTTCTGATTTTATTTAAGTTTCCAGCATCCCCAGTATTTTGCTGTTTTGTTTGGTAGATATTGGGTTGGATGAATTTCGGAGCAAGGCCTCTTGCGTGACTTTCTTGACTTTCTTTTTTTCTCTTTTTCAGTCTGCGTGGAAGAGGAGCCAAGTCACCTTAAACTCGGTGTCTCCATTCAAAACCTGGTCAAAATTTACCGCAATGGCAAGAAACTGGCAGTTGATGGGCTCAGTCTCAGCTTTTATGAAGGACAAATCACCTCTTTCCTGGGACATAATGGAGCTGGCAAAACTACCACTATGTAAGGGGACTGTGCGAGGAACGAGAACTGGCCAGTCGCTTTATGCCCAGAGCTAGATTAAAGCAGTTTTTGGGTTCAGTACAATCAAAGTTTGTATTTACGTATGGTCCCAGAACAGGTCACAAATACCTCTCAAAAAGTGTAGGTCTTGACTTTGTGTGTTACCGTACTTTGAGGGATAGCAAGTTGGTAACCTGTTATCCATCGCTCCCAATTTTTGTTTCCTTAGAGCTTGGGGCTGGATTTATGCTCCCCCCCCTCCCCGATGTGTTTGAAGGCGGGTGGGCATGCAGCCTTCCGCTCACCTGCACATCCACCCCCTACCTCTCTCCCCTTTTACGGGGTTGATGGAGGCATCAAGGGTTCCTCTTGAGCCTACTGAGATCCTTAAATGGCAATTATTGACCACTGAAGTGCCTCATCCTGTCCCTGCCGCTATTTTACCCTCAGCGGGAGGCCCATGCCAAGCGGGTAGCCTGGCAGCTTTTACTGGGTGAGCTGGCGTCAGGCAAGGGAGGGGGAGCCTCCTTTATGTGGCACCCCCATGCCCATCGGAGGCACTCCCCCATACATATTCATTCCCCACTCCCCCTTTAACCCTCCCCCAAGTCCTCTCAAACCTGGCCCCTCACCTCTCCTCGCTGAGGCCTGCTAGCCAGGGCCCACCAATACATCGGATTTAAGTCAGTCCAGCCTCCATAACCTTCTCCTCTTCAGGGCCTGCCTGTCGCCCCAGCAGTGGCCACTGCTCGAACCTGGTGCCTCTGGGACAACAGAGCTGCCGGCCAATTGGATTATCCGGGAGCTCTCTAAGGCGGGACGTCCTCCTCAGTTGGGGCGGAGGCCTTCCTCTTAGCTGAACACAAAATGGCTGTGGGCCAGCTGGCTTGCTTGTAGGGGGGGGGGTGCTTCAGTGGGAGGGTGGGGTGAGGAACTCTGCCCCTTAAAATTCAGCCAGTTCTTCATATTGGAAATCTTTGTGACAAATCCCAGAATAAAAACAGACAAGAATATACGGGGATTAAACTGACCCCACTCAAAAGGCTTGGATTTTATGTGTGTTATCAGCTATAGATTTTGTGAAAAGTGACTTTTTGAACCGAACTGTGGTTTTATTCAACTTGTAATATTGCTAACCCTTCTTTGGCAGGTCAATCTTGACAGGATTGTTCCCGCCCACCTCTGGAACTGCCTATATCCTGGGAAAAGATATCTGTTCCGACTTGGATTCCATTCGGCAAAGCCTGGGGGTGTGCCCGCAACACAATGTCCTTTTTGACATGTAAGTGCAGCTGGGAAGCTCTGTTGGTGAATTCCGAGCAGCTTTTTCATTTCTAGAATGGTCCCATTGCTCATTATATAATATATGTGAATGCTGTAGTCAGTGCAGACTCGCTGAAGTAGTTTGCCTCACTGAACATACCTAAAAGCTTCTGTTGTATTTCCATTTCAGTCTCTTTATTTTGTAATGTCGTCTAACGTCATTTTCAGATGCCAACACCCCCGCCCCCCAACTTCTCCCATTACCTATGCTCCAGAGATTTCTCTACAAAGTAATGATGGCTGAAACCAGTACCATAAAACCAGATATTGGTGACTTAATATGTGGTAAGGGTGAGACAGTACTCAGTGATAGCTTTGTTATAAATCCCAAATAATGATGCGACATGTGCCTGTAATGTTAGAAAATCGCACTTGACTCGTGTAAGTCTCAAGACTGCAACCACAGCGCATAATAATTCGCTTAAATTGTTGAAGTTTTAATACCATAAAAAGTACAAAGGAACCACACAGATCTTGAGGTTTCCAGACCTGATTCTCAGCCTGTGCTAATCTCAGTAGGATGGTGATTGGGTGTAACAATTGGCATGTGCATTCTTGGGCTAATGGTTTTCTGCTTCTGAGGACAATCTAGTGACTCATGCTTACAAAAGCAGGATTAGTATTGTCTATTATTTCCTCAGTATTGGATTAACTAGCTAAAACTGTCTTGTTTGACAGAATGAAGTTATGACTGCTTTGCTGAGGGATGTTAGTACCTGTGATCCTATAACACAGCAAGGGTATGAGCTTTCAGAATAGTTGGAAGTGAAAGGTGGGAGTGTGGGCGTGGTACAAAAAAAACAATTGAGCCCAGGCCTCTACTGGCTGCGTGTATGGTCTCCATCACACCCAGAAGCATCCCAGATCCTCAGATAGTCAAGGCATTTGTAAAATATTCCCTACCCTCATCCCCACTGACTGGCTGCACCCCTACAAACATTTGCCCTCTCTCTCACGCTTTCTTTCCCCATTCCAAGCACTGGAGCCATTAGGGTTTAGATTCAAAATGAGTGCATCTGTTGTATGAGGTAAAATGGGTGTAACAATGATAAATTTAGCAGTGGGAAGTCCTGTAGTCAATCTGGAGGTGGGACCCAGTGTACCTGGTGGTTGAAGGGAATAAGAGGACAACCCAGTCTTGCGAGCTGAAAACCAGATTAAAAAAAAGCAAACGTATAAAAGTGCTGTATTTTGTATCTTTAGTTCCTCATAAGACCCCTTTGTTACCTCTGTTATCTCCTGTTAGCTCTCCTTTAATTGCAGATTACTTCAAGCAGGAGTGTGGAAAGCCATCTTGTTTTCTTGCGTAGCTTCTGCTGAACACTGCAGGTTACTGTGACACATGCAAGGCTGACATTGCCTCCCTCCCCTCAGCTGAAATGAAGAGTTTGTGTGGCTTTAAGTATTTGGTGTTGCTTGATTAGCAAGCTCATTCATGCATCATGAGGGTTTCGAGGGCTAAACTCTACACTGATTTCAAAATTTAATCTCTAGCTCTCCAACAGTGCCTGATCGTGCTTTTTCCCCTGTATTTATTGACATACATTGAAAGTAAATGTTCAATCAGATGCCTTGTAACTGAAGACTGTTCTGAATTTCTAAGGCTTACTGTCGAGGAACATGTTTGGTTTTATGCACGGCTAAAGGGATTGTCAAAGAAAGAGGTGAAGGCGGAGGTGGAGCAGATGGTCTTGGATGTGGGGCTGCCTAGCAAACGCAAAGAAACAACCAACAAACTTTCAGGTGAGCCGTCCTTCTGTACCGGATAAGGACACTCAAACAATACTAATCCAATTGGCTCATTGACCTTTCTACCGGATAACTCTTTAATTGGCTTTTCTGTTTGAAAAAAAAATCTTCACTCAGTTGTATGAGGAAGAGCTTCTATCTGTCCTCCTTTAAGATGCTTCTTAAAAAGTTTCTCTTCCACCAAGCTTTTGCCCATCGACCCTAATATCTCCTAATGTGGCTCAGTGTCAGATTTTGCTGTTAAGCAAGTTGGGATGTTTTACTACGTTAAAGACACCATGTAAAATGCAAGTTGTTGTTGATAACAGAATTAAAGTTACTTTTACTAGTTTGAACCTTTGCTCCAATATCTGACGCTCACTGCTTAATTTAAAGTAGCATTCTGGATTTAAGAAATTTGATGCCATTTAACATCTTATATAGCTCAATAAGACTACCTCTCAGATGCTTCTTTTCCAGGCTAAAGAGCCTGATTTTCTCCAGTCTTTCCTCATAACTCTGAATCCTGGCACTTTGTGGCTCAGTCTCAGCGCTCTTCTCTGCACTGCCTCCAGTGCTTCAAGCTCCCTCTTGTTTCTAAGTGACCAGAACTGGACACAGTACTCAAGGTATGGTCTGACCAGAGCATTGTACAGGTTGGTCACTACTGTTACAGCTGTGTAGTTCCTTTGTTGATAGTTCCTATTCAATATTGCAATTTTATCCATCCCTATGTCAACACCACTCATGAAGCACATGTGCTACACATCTTCCTTCCCATTGTGTCGTACTTTACACTGCTTTCAATTTCGCTGTCCTATTTTTTTTAAAAAACTTATTCTGTAGTTTCTGTTCTGCTTTGTTCAATTCCACCATCCTCCCTGGTTTGATATTGTTTGTAAATGTAACCAGTTTGCACTGAGTTTAATATCCTAAGCCATTGCTGTAATTAGAAACAGTAACAGTCCCAACACCTGAGCCAAGGGGCAGCCAAATCAGTACCTCTATCCCTGCCTTGTCCCTCTTGTGCCCATTTCCCTATACCCTTTTCAGCCACGTTTTTATTTGTAGCCACATTTTACCCTGGAAAGACTGAACAGGCCAGACCTCTTTCCTCTGGAAAAGAAGGGGATTGATAGGGCAAGTTGTTTCCATTTGTTGGGAATCCAAAACTAAGGGCGAGAAATTTAAGATGGTCATCAAGAAACCCTGTTGAGAATTCAGGAGAAACGTCTTTACTCAGAGTGGTTCGAATGCAGAAATCATTACCACGTGGAATAGTTGAGATGGATATCATAGATGCATTTATTGGGAAGCTGGATAATTACATGGGGGAAAAATAAATAGGATATGCAGACGGGTTTAGATAAAGTCAGGTGGGAGGAGTTTCATATGGAGCAGAAATGGACTGAATGATAGAATGGCGGTTATATTAGTAGATGAGTAATCCAGTGGTCTGGACTAATAATCTGCAGAGACATGGGGCAGGATTTACATTCTGTGGGTTGGAGGTTGGCGGGGGGGTGCGCTTGACCCGATCGGGCGTAAAATAGCGTGTGATGACTGATTCCAGTCGTCGGGCGAGCATCCTGATGTCATCGAGCACTTGTGCGATATTTCGGTCGACGGGTGCGAGCGAGAGTTGGCAGCACGCCCGCTGACAATTCAGAGGCCTATTAAAGCCCTTAAACAAGTAATGGAAGGCAATTTTTCACTGCCCGTCCAACCTTAAGGTTGGTGGGTGGGTGAATTGGCCAGGCGGCCTTTACATTTTTTATGAAACCTCAGGGGATGGGGTTTCCAACAATGATTTTAAGAAATAAAAGTTTCTAGACAATTTTTAATATGTTTCTGCTTTTGTTACTGAGTTCTTTGTTGGGACACGTTTTTAACGTTTTTAAAATCGTTCTTTTTTATTGTACAATTGTTCAGCTCCCTCAGGCAGCTCTGTGCCTTCAGGAAGTTTTCAGTGCGCACTCCCTCGTGCATGCCCAGACTTTTGCACTTGCCCTCCTCCCCCACACCCCGGCAACGCTGAGCTCCTCAGCGCGTCTTTTACTCTACCTGGCTGTTAATTGACCAGCCAGTGTGAAATCGCGGTCGGGGTCTGATTGTGTGTGGTGGACCATTTTGCGGCTGCTCCCTGGCCCGCCTGCCACACACACCCAACAACCAGAAAATCCTGCCCATGAGTTCAAATGTCACCATGGCTGCTCGGGGAAACGTAAATTCAGTTAATTAAACAAAATCTTAGTATTGGTAATGGTGACTATGAAGCTACCGGATGGTCGTAAAACTCATCTGGCTCACTGATGTCCTTCAGGGGAGGAAATCTGCCACTCTTAACCGGTCTGGCCAACACGTGACTCCAGACCACAGCAACATGGTTGACTCTTAACTGTCCTCTGAAATGGGTCACTTAGTTGTCGCTGAAGGTAGCCCACCACCACCTCGAGAGCAGTTAGGGATGGACAATAAGTGCTGGCCTAGCCAGAGATGCACACATTCCGTGAATGAATTTTTAAAAAAATGCTGGCATGCAACGGTTGGGCTGAATGACCTGCATCTACATGGTATTTACTGAATAATCCTATGAATTCTCACAGCGTTGAGCTGAATTAGTCATCTTTTGTGTGGAATTTTATCAGATGCTTTCTGGAAGGTTTAATGTAGGGTTGTCACTCAATCAAATAAAGGATGTTATTGAGGCAGGATATCTCCCCTGTGTAGACTGCTATTTACTATCTATTTGTTGTACATTGCTACACATTAATGAGGCATAAAAGCAATCATTGAAATGTTCCCCGTGAGCAATTCTCCTTTTGGTTATCCTTCCTGGCTTGTGGTGGTGAAAGTGTCAATGGCTGTATATTCCTTCTTGGTTGCCAGGAAGCAATTTTATATTTTTTGCATTGACATATTTACCTGTGGGTGGGTAGGTGGTATACTAGCCTGCCTCCATTGGACATCTCCATTTATTGGCTCAGCTAAAAGCTGGAGCTTGGCTTGGAGTTCCACTCTGTAGCCTCACCCTGTATGCTTGAGCAATTCCCTCCTCAAAATGCAAGTCAACATGCCAACTTAGTTCCAGCTGTCAGTTTTATGAAGTGTTGGAGGTCTGCTGCCAAGAGGCTACACAGTTATTATTTCCTCAGTTGCTCACTATACTGGCTGCTGGTTCCCTTCATTAAGGTTATTAAAGTTCAATAGCAAAATGGTAACAAGACAGACCGCCTTTCCGCTTTTAAAAAAAATTTTCACTTTGGTCAAAGCACTTCTTTTATATTTAGAGCCAAATTGTGCAGTTTTGGTCATTACGTCGCCACATATTTTATATGTTTTGAACGTCTCATTTTCTCTCGCTACCAATTTTCCCCCTTTTCTGAAAGCAATGGTCCCTCACGAAGGTGGAAATCAGTGGATTTAGTTTAGTGGGGTATCCTATCATAAAGGTAATGTTATTATACTAGTAATCCCGGGGCCTGGATTATTAATCTGGAGATGAGTTCAATTCCCATCATGACAGTTGGGGAATTTAAGTTTGGTTCATTAACTAAGTCCGGAATAAAATGTTCGTGTCAGTAATGGTGACCGTGAAATTACCAAATTGTTGTAAAATCCCATCTACCCTTTAGGGAAGGAGTCCTGCTATCCTTACCTGCTTTGGCCTATATGTGACTCCAAACCCATGTGGTTCCAAAGCAGTGGGGCTGACTCTTAGCTGCCCTTTGAAATGGCCTCGCAAACCTCAGTTGTATTCAAGAAGAAGGCTCACCACCCTCTTCGCAAGGACAAATGGGGATGGGCAATAAACAGTGGCTTTGCTAGTGATGCCCACATCCCATGAATGGATAATTTAAAAAAAAACATTCTGGGTACCCTCTGGTGTTAAATCATTTAAAAGCCAGATGGTGAAGTAGGAAACCAGAAGCCAATCCTTTTACTTAATACTAGTTTCATTTACAGGATGCAACATTGTCTACCTCCTCTGTAACCAACACCCAGAAGCCTCTCTTTCTACTCTTTTGAGTATACCAAATAAACAAATGAACTAATAATCTAATTAACGACCTTTTAAAGAGGCACTGTAACAAAAATCTAAACTTTAAAGGAAACTTATCAAACTATATCAAAATGTCAGTCTTCCTTTATGTGTGCCCAAGATACTCAATCAATCAATACCCTCCACCTGTATATCCTTAACTTTAATAATACAATTAACAAGTCATTAACATCTGGTACTATGCCCAAGTGACCATTCTTTCTGTGTGAACTTTGACAGTGACTGTCGGATGGCTATTTAGGAGGCAGGAGTAAACTGAACCTCCCCCCCCTCCCCCTGAGATCCACATATAATAGGAGCCACTATATAGCAAACAGAAGCAGGAGTCTTGAGGAGTTTTTTGTTTTTTGTTCCTCCTTCCTCACCCAGTGCACTAAAGCCATGTGCAGTGCCATTATTGTTGTCCTGATCCAGATCAGTGAAATCGCAGTTCCAGTGTTAAACCTGGGACTTCCTTGGTACTGAATGCACATAGCATTGTTTCGGATTTTACAGCACAACCACGTTAGTATTTATACCCCACACAAGCCTCCTCCTACATTTGTCTCACCTTATCAACATAACCCTCTATTCCTTTGTCCGTTTTGTGCTTCTCCTTAAACGTACCTATGCTATTTGCCTCAATGTGCTGGTGAGTTCCACATTCCCACCACTCTGAGCATAGTAGTTTCTCCTGAATTCCTCATTAAATTTATTAGTTGCTGCCTTATATTTATGACCCTTAATTTTTTGACTCCTCACAAGTGAAAGCATCAGGGTATCAACTATTTTGTGGACATGGATTTTCAGATAGCTCACCAAAAGGATCAACAGTGAATGGGGGCAGGGGTGTTTGTGATGTGCAGAGGGAGGTTGAACAGAACCAAACACTGTGTTAGTTGTCTCTGCTCAAACCTCAGCAGAGCATATTTAACTGTACCAGATGTAAGGCCAAGTTTGATCTCTGGTGGGATGATTTTGCTGATCCCAATTGTAGCCTCTCAGGATTTCTGAGTGGGGTTATTAAGAGCCAGAAGTCTGAAAATTCCTCAGTTCTGAGGCTGGGGATGTCCCGCTGTCTGACAGATGGAGGAAGAATTTGGAGCGTAACCCAGCTGCTTCAGTTTCTGCCCCTTTTATTTAATATTGCACTCTTCCACCAGAACTGGAAGCAGGCACTAATGAGCCCATTCTTCCATGTGTAAGCATAAGTGAAAGAGGCAAGACTGTCAGGGTAATATCACCCCCCCAAAATCTCACCCAGCCCTGCCTCAATGCCGTCTATCCTGCTGTGAAGCCAGACCTTGATTCTGGTGGAGCTATAGCCCAGCACTATATAAAAGGTCACTTTCCCCATGACTGTTGATTGTAGATTTTACTACTGGGAAAAAGGGCAATATTTGAAATTGCCTATTTGACAAATGTTTCCAGATCTTTGGTGGGATAGTTGCAACTCTTAACTTGCTGCTATGAAGTCCTGTTCCCCACACCCAATAACTGAGACAGGAATACCAGAGGCAACAAAACAAAAGCCCCTGTTGTGCAAATTAGCCTGACATGCAATTTTGCATGAGCTCAGGAGCATAAACCTGGAATAGGCAGAAGTTCCATCCTGGGCCTTAGATCCTCACTCATGAAGCCAGTTGAGGAATTTGAAGCCCAACTCTCTCTTAACTTGTAAACTTTGGCAGGTTATGACAGTGTTGTTCCCTTCAAATTCATCACTTGTCTGTTACTTACCTTCAAATGGAAATTAATGTGTTAATTTTGTTTTATTTCAAAGGCGGGATGCAACGTAAACTTTCAGTGGCTCTTGCGTTTGTTGGCGGCTCAAAAGTTGTCATCTTGGATGAACCAACTGCTGGAGTTGACCCTTACTCCCGCCGAGGAATATGGGATCTTTTGCTTAAATATCGCCAAGGTAAGCTCACAGCATAGCCTGAAGTGGAAGAACACGATGCTTTAACTGACAAATGCTATTGTGAAATATAGAAGATCTATTGCAATGAAGGAACTTCATTTTTGCGATGAGTCTTTTAGATTAGTCCTGTTTGAAAGCTAAAGGGGAATCACTGTAGACCAAGTCAGCTACAGTAACTGGAATCCAGCTTGGGTTTCCTGCAAGCGCCATGTTAAAGTGAATGCATGCCATGAATGTGAGCTCATTGCACAGGGTACCGCATGTTGAAGCTTCGATGCTTTGTGAATAGAATGCCTGTCATGACCTCCTTGCCATGCACTGGGTGCCTCATGTTACCACAAGAACACAAGAAATAGCAGCAGGCATAGATCTTGTGGCCCATTGAGCCTTTTCTGCCATTCACTTCTAGCATGGCTGACCTTGGGCTTTACTCCACTTTCCTGCCAGCACCCTGTATTCCTTGATTGTCTGAGAGACCCAAAATCTGTCATCCCAGCCTTATATATATAGTCAATGATGGAGCATCAAAAACCTTCTGGAATTCCAAAGATTCACAACCCTTTGAGTGAAGTAATTTCTTCTCACCACAGCCTGACTGTTCCCGCTTGTTTTAGATTCCCTGTGTTAGGGGGGAATTAAATATATATATGAAAAAAAGAGAACACAGTTAGAATTTGCTGAACATACTTAAAATCTCCAGGCTGCGATTGATGCTAAACATATTAACAGTTGAGGATAAACAGATGGACATTGCACACAAAGAGGCTTTGAGTGGAGGGGGTACCCTCTTCACCTGACCAGTGGAAATGGTCTCTCAGCGTCGACCCTGTCAAGCCCCTTCAGACTCTTGTATGTTTCAATGAGATTACCTCTCATTATTCTAAACTCCAGAGAATGTAAGCCCAATTTACTCAGCCTCTCATCATAGGACAACCCCCTCATCCCAGATACTAATTTAGTGAACCTTTGTTGAACCGCCTACAATGCAAGTTCACCCTATCTCAAATTTCAAAGATGTTGGAAACTAGCTGCACTTTATAACTTTTTGAAGACAGGGCTTGATAAAACAGCATTTATATAAGCAATATCAATTTTTTTTTCGTTCCTGGGATGTGGATATCGCTGACTAGGCCAGCATTTATTCCCCATCCCTAATTGCCCTTTAGAAGGTGGTGGTGAGCTGCCTTCTTGAACACCTGCCAGTCTATGTGGTGTAGGAACACCCAAAGTGTCGTTAGGAAGGGAGTTCCAGAATTTTGACCCAACGACAGTGAAGTAATGGCAATGTAGTTCCAAGTCAGGATGGTGAGTGACCTGGAGGGGAACTTACAGGTGATGGCATTCCCATGCATCTGCTGCCCTTAGATGGCAGCGTACGCAAGTTTGGAAGGTGCTGTCTAAGGAGCCTCAGTGAGTTGCTGCTGTGTACCTTGTACATGGTATACACTGTTGTTGCTGTTTATCAATGGTGGAGGGAATGGATGTTGAAGGCGGTAGATGGGGTGCCAATTAAGAGGGCTGCTTTGTCCAGAATGCTTAATGCTGTTATTTAAGGGGTTAGCCAAATTGACACCCGGATACCATGGTTTAATAAGAGAGTGAGAAACATACAAACTTTATCATTATTTTTGGTTTGAATATAACATTAGTAGCACTCATGCCTTGGAGCCAGAAGGTTGTGGGTTCAATTACTGCTCCAAAGACTTCAGCATAGAAATTTGAGCTGACACACTAGTGCCGAAGTCAATGGACTTCGGAACGGCTCGCCGCATTTTACGGCCCCTCCCCCGCCGAAACGGGGCCGTAAAATTCTGCCCAGAGGCTCTGTCTGCTCAGCTGGTCGTAGGAGATCCCATGTCACTGTTTCAAAGAAGGGCAGAGGAATTCTCCCAGGTGTCCTGGGCAATATATATCCCTCAGCCAGCATCACTTAAAAAAACAGATTATTCAGCCATTATCATAGTGCTGTCTGTAGGAGCTGGTTGTGCACAAATTATTACAGTGGCTTCAAAAATATTTCATTAGATGTAATGCGCTTTGCAATGTCCTGAGGTCATGAAAGGCGCTGTATAAATGCAAGTCTTTCTAGATTTCTAAAGCTCTTGCTGCATATTGCCAGGACTGAATTGCAATGAATCCAGTCCCTCCCGCTTGAATTCTTTGGATCTTTCCCTGGTCTTTCATGAAAATTAATTAAAAGCATAGGAATTGGCTGATAGATGATTTAACATTTGCCAATATTGATGTAAGTGTTTTCAGTACTAATGAGTTATTGAAAGAAGGCTTTAAGTGCCAAGGAATGGTGTAGAAATCAGAAACCACACTCCAACTTGAAACAAAGGCTTTGTCAGGATATACAAACAAGTTAATATATTCGGCCTGTGAGCCAAGTACTAAGGACGTGCTTATAAACTTCAACCGTGTTTGGTTTAAATCAGGGTAAGATGCATTTATTTGCTTACAATGATTATCATAGTAGATAGTGTATGATAATCTTGTGGGAATATTACACCCTTATTGAAAGATGTACAGGTAACCATGCACTTTTACTGAGTGATGGTAACAAAAAGAGTTTTTTTTACTGAGTGATGATCCACGGTTGATTACAGTCATTATTTTCAAGCCTGTGGATTTATACAAGGTGACTTCAGGGGAGCAATGAATGCTAAGTTATGTTGAATTGGGAAATATCTACATCTATTTTCTTTCCCAGGTCGGACCATTATCCTCTCCACGCATCATATGGATGAGGCAGATATGCTGGGAGACCGGATTGCCATTATTTCTAATGGCAAGCTATGCTGTTGTGGATCATCGCTGTACCTAAAGAACCAATTGGGAACAGGCTACTACCTCACCCTGGTCAAGAAAGATTTGGAGCCATCTCTCAGCTCCTGCAGAAACAGTAGCAGCACCATGTCATATTTGAAGAAGGTAAATGACACTTAAGCAGTATTACATCAGATGTAGGGCACAGAAACAGGGCATTCAGCCCAACCAGTCCCTGCTGCCATTGATGCTCCACTCAAGCCTCCTCCCATCTTTCCTCATCTAACCCTATCAGTATAATTCTTTATTCCCTTCTCCCTCATATGCTTATCTAACCTCTCCTCGAATGCATCAATAGGATTTACTTCAGCCACTCAGTGTGGTAGTGAGTTCCACATTCTCATCACTCTCTGGGTGAAGAGGTTTCTTCTGAATTCCCTTTTGGATGTTTTGGTGACTATCTTATATTGAGGACCACTAGCTCTACCCTTTCCTACAAGTGGAAACATTTTCTCTGTCTACTCTATCAAAGCCTTTCATAATTTTAAAGATTTCTATTAGGTCACCCCTCAACCTTCCCTTTTCAAGAGAAAAGAGACCCAGAGATACATATCCTCTTCTGTTGAGTATACTCTGCATTCCTGGTATTCTCCTTGTAAATCTTTTTTTTTTTGCATCCTCTCCTGTGCCTCTGTATCTTTTTTATAATATAATGGTGAATGTGCAACAATGGATTGTTGCTGTCTCCATGTTAACTCATTGGATTGATGGGTATCCACTCTGTTGGCCTCTTTCACAGGAGGACAGTGTTTCTCAAAGTAGCTCTGATGCTGGGCTTGGCAGTGATCAAGAAAGTGATACCATAACAATAGGTAAGCAAAACCTAACGAATACCAGTTAAGCAGACCTGCTTAGAATGAGCAGCTCACATACATGAGCAGCTAAATGGCACAGAGCATGTTGCTATTACTTGGTAGTTATAGTGTTTCTTCATTTCTATCATGGAGAATATACTTGATGCAGGTTAGACATTTCCTCAGTAGAGAGAGATGGGGATCATGTCACGTAGGGCTTCTCATTCGGCCTTGCAGCTAAAGTTGACGAATGTTAGTTGCGTAACGGGGCCAGTAATTTGCCTGCCCGATATCTCGGTTGGGCATGATCTCTGCTCCTCCTGGCTTCACAACACTCCTTCTGGCTGTGACCTCGCCTTTAACCAGAGGAAGATGTGGCCTTTTGAACCCATTCCTTTAAGGGATTATTAAAGAAATAACAATAATGCTGATGCAATTGATATTGTCCAGGATGTGCTTCACTGGTATCGAATAATTCATGAATAAATCCTTGTTTTTGCTTTTCATTTTCCAGATGTTTCAGCCATTTCTAATCTGATCTTGAAACACATCCCCAAGGCTCGCTTGGTTGAAGATATTGGCCATGAACTGACATATGTGTTACCTTATGAGGCTGCTAAGGATGGGGCTTTTGTGGAACTTTTCCATGAGATCGATGATAGACTGTCTGACCTTGGAATTTCCAGCTATGGGATCTCCGACACGACCCTGGAAGAAGTAAGAATTTCAGTTTCTCTGTTGCGTATTTTGTTTTACCCCAAACATCAGCTGTTCAGGCAATCAGCAGTGACGAGGACAACGTTTGGCTACACTTTAAGTCACTATATTGAAAATAGTGCAGTTAGGGTGTCCTCTGATAGATCGTTTGTTTAGTTAGCGTTGGAATTTGGAGCTATTCAGAATATGTGACCGTGTCTGAAGTCAAATCAGTGCTGAATTAGCTGATTTCAGCCTAGGCGGTTATTGTTGGTTCTTAGACTTATGTGAGGCACTCTCAGCTGCAGTTTACACTTCAGGTAGCCATCCAGTGTCTTTTATTGAGAGTTTTGTGTGAGGGCAGAATTTGGACTCATCTGTGATGACCTCATTGTCAAATATCCTGACAACACTCACTGTTGACACGTGAGGATCTGTCGCTTGGTGTGGAAAAGGAAAGTTGATAGTGCCTAAGGTATGGACCCCAATTTGAATTCTGAGGAGTTATGTGGAGAAAATTCAAGGGGATTTCATTTTGAAGGATATAGGGGAGAATTTTTTAGCTCGGCAGGCGGGCACACGCCCAACCCAGTCGAGCGTAAAATGATGCGTGATGACATCGGGCGAGCGTCCCTACATCAGCATGCACTCAAGCGATATTTCGGTTGGCGGGCGTGCACTGGAGTCAGCAGCACACCCGCCGACAATTAAAAGGTCTATTAAGGCCATTAAAAGCTAGTTGAGAGGAAGTTTTTGCTGCCCTTCCAACCTTGCTGTGTGGGCAGGCAAAAAGGCCAAGAGGGCTTTACATTTTTTAGGAAACCTCATCCACGGGCGGGATGAGTTTTCCAAGAGCAAAAAAAAAAATAAAAATTTTAAAATTTAATTAATAACATGTCCCTGCTCGTGTGACAAAGTCACATGACAGGACATGTTCTATAACATTTTAAAAATCTTTATTCTTTATTTTGAAAAAAGTTCATCTTCCTGAGGCACCTCTTTGCCTCAGGGAGCTTTTCCGGTGCACACCTGCTGCATGTGCAAAGTTCACGCTGGCCCTCTTTCCACTACCCCACACTACACAGGCAGCACTGAGCACTGCTGCTCGTGTTTCACACTGGGTGGGCCTTAATTGGCCCGCCAGCGTGAAATCGCGGTCCAGCCCCGATCATGGGTGGTGGTTAACTTCCCAACTGACCCCTCCCGCCACCGCTGACCCCACCTGACAAGGGCGCTAATACACTTGAATAATGAACTCTATTTGAAAATTTCTTGAGAAAAACTTCAAAGCCCCAATATTCTGAACTCACATCACAGAACATACGCTAATCCATACAGGAATACAGTAGACCAGAAAAACGTTTCCCTTAATCAACATGACACGGTTATTTTTTAGCACTACTGTATAGAGCAAATACTTTATACAGGTCCATGAGATGTGGTTTATACCCCAACTGTGCTGGTGATTGTTGCTCATCCCCTCTGTGAGGTTGGCCCTCACTTGGGAAATACATCATGTAGTTATAAGGAAGGAGAAGCCATAATGACAAACACTTAAAGATTTAAACTGGAATTAAACTGGAGGATTTGTAGGGCCAATCTCATCCTGCATGTCACTTTTTATCTTGAAGGTGGTGGGGGTGGTAGGGTGTCACTGCCGACCACACAATTACATTATTGCCTCCCTGATTATCACTTTGCACTTATTCCCTCTGTTCTCACTGTCAATGAAAGCTAAAAGTACAAAAATACTAGATTATAAAAATTTCTGCTGCTGCAGAGATAAAACCTGCCCAGCACTGCCAAGCCAGCGCAACTAAATGGTGCCAGAATTCTCAGAACAAGCCTGCCCAGAGTCCGAGTTGATCTGTAAGTTACCGTATCATCAGCCTTCCAGATACTTGTTGTTAATTGAGCAGAAGCACAGGTCTTTTATGTCTTTGTCATTTTTATTTGCAGATATTCCTTAAGGTTGCTGAAGATAATGGAGTAGATGCAGAAACCTCAGGTAACCTGCTCTGGACTCTGCCTGCTGTCATCCAATGGACCTTTTCTATCACAAGCTCAACTTTCAGAATTGTACATTATCTATTTGTGTTCTAAGAACTATAGAACCACAGAACACCACAGCACAGAAAACAGGCCATTCAGCCCTTCTAGTTTGTGCTGAAATATTATTCCGCTAGTCTCATTGACCTGCACCTAGTCCATAACCCTCCAGACCTCTCCCATCCATGTATCTAACTAATTTATTCTTAAAACTTAAGAGTGAGCCTGCATTTACCATGTCAGATAGTAGCTCGTTCCACACTCTCACCACTCTTTGAGTGAAGAAGTTCCCCCTAATGTTCCCCCTAAACCTTTCCCCTTTCACCCTAAACCCATGCCCTCTCGTGTTTATTTCTCCTAATCTAAGTGGAAAGAGCCTACTCGCATTTACTATGTTTATACCCCTCATAATTTTGTAAACTTCTATCATATCTCCCCTCATTCTTCTGTGCTCCAAGGAATAAAGTCCTAACCTGTTTAATCTTTCTCTGTAACTCAACTCCTTAAGACCCGGCAACATCCTAGTAAATCTTCTCTGCACTCTCTCAATCTTACTGATATCCTTCCTGTAGTTAGGCGACCTAATTGTAGTTAGGCACACAATACTCCAAAGTTGCCTCACCAATGTCTTATATGACCTCACCATAACATCCCAACTCCTATACTCAATACTTTGATTTATGAAGGCCAGTGTGCCAACAGCTTTCTTTACAACCTTGTCTACCTGTGATGCCACTTTCAGGGAACTATGTATCTGAACTTCCAGATCCCTTTGTTCCTCCGCACTTCTCAGTGCCCTACTGTTTACTGTGTATGTCCTACCTTGGTTTGACCTTCCAAAATGTAACATCTCGCATTTTTCCGCATTAAATTCCATCTGCCACTTTCTGGCCCATTTTTCCAAATTGGTCCAGATCTCTCTGCAAGCTTTGAAAGCCTTCCTCGCTGTCCACAACGCCTCCAATCTTAGTGTCATCAGCAAACTTGCTGATCCAATTCACCACATTATCATCCAAATCATTGATATAGACAACAAATAACAATGGTCCCAGCACAGATCCCTGAGGCACACCACTAGTCACAAACCTCCAGTCTGAGAAGCAATCATCCACTATCACTCTCTGTCTTTTCCCACACAGCCAATTTCAAATCCAGTTTACAACCTCTCCATGGATACAAAGTGTCTGAACCTTCTGAACTAACCTCCCATGTGGGATCTTGTCAAAGGCCTTACTAAATTCCATGTAGACAACATCCACAGCCTTTCCTTCATCTACTTTCTTGGTAACCTCCTCGAAAAACTCTACAAGGTTCGTTAAACATGACCTACTACGCACAAAGCCATGCTGACTATCCTTAATCAGCCTTTGGCTGTCCAAATAATTATATATCCGATCTCTTAGAACATCTTCCTATAATTTACCTACTACTGACGTCAGGCTCACTGGCCTGTAATTACCTGGTTTACTTTTGGAGCCTTTTTTAAACAACGGAACAACATGAGCTACCCTCCAATCCTCCGGCACCTCACCCGTGGCTAAGGATATTTTAAATATTTCTGCCCCTGCAATTTCTACACTAGTCTCCCTCAAGGTCCGAGGGAATATCATGTCAGGCCCGGGGGATTTATCTACCTTTATTCGCTGTAAGGCAGCAAGCACCTCCTCCTCTTTAATCTCTATATGTTCCATGAAACTACTGCTTGTTTCCCTTCCTTCCTTATACACTATGCCAGTTTCCTGAGTAAATACTGATGCAAAAAAACTGTTTAAGATCTTCCCCATCTTGTGAGGCTCCACACATAGACGACCACTCTGATCTTCAAGGGGACCAATTGTGTCCCTTACTATCCTTTTACTCTTAATATACTTGTAGAAACCCTTCGGGTTTACCTTCACATTATCTGCCAAAGCAACCTCATGTCTTCTTTTTGCCTTCCTGATTTCCTTTTTTAGTATTTTCTTACATTTTCTATACTCTACAAGTACCTCATTTGCTCCTTGTTGCCTATACCTGCTATACACCTCTCTCTTCTTCTTAACCAGATCACCAATATCCCTTGAAAACCAAGGTTCTCTATGCCTGTTAACTTTGCTTTTAATCCTGACAGGAACATGCAAACTCTGCACTCTCAAAATTTCGTCTTTGAATGCCTTCCACTTACTGAACACATCCTTGCCAGAAAACAACTTATGCCAATCCACTCTTCCTAGATCCTTTCTCATTTCCACAAAATTGGCCTTTCTCCAGTTTAGAATCTCAACTCGAGGACCAGACCTATCCTTATCCATAATTAACTTAAAACTAATGACATTGTGGTCACTGGACCCAAAATGTTCGCCTACACATACTTCTGTCACCTGACCTGTCTGGTTCCCTAACAGAAGATCAAGTATTGCATCCTCTCTTGTTGGTACCTCTGTATATTGATTTAGAAAACTTTCCTGAACACATTTGACAAACTCCAAACCATCCAGCCCTTTTACAGTATGGGAATCCCAGTCAATATGTGGAAAGTTAAAATCTCCTACTATCACAACTTTCTGTTTCTTACATCGGTCTGCTATCTCTCTACAGATTTGCTCCTCCAATTCTCTCTGACTATTGGGCAGTCTATAATACAACCCTATTAGTGTGGTCACACGTTTCCTGTTCCTCAGCTCCACCCATATGGCCTCTGTAGACGAGCCCTCCGGGCTGTCCTGCTTACGCACAGCTGTGATATTTTCCCTGACTAGTAATGCCGCTCCTCCCCCTTTCATCCCTCCCCATCTATCATGTCTGAAACAACGGAACCCCGGAACATTGAGCTGCCAGTCCTGCCCCTCCTGCAACCAAGTCTCACTAATAGCAATAATATCGTAATCCCACGTGCCAATCCACGCCCTAAGCTCATCTGCCTTTCCGACAATACTCCTTGCATTGAAATAGATGCACCTGAGAACATTTCTATCACATACAGACCCTTGATTTCTGTCTATATATGCATTCCTTGCTTGATCTTTATCCTCCTCCACCTATCTGCTCTAACACTCTGGTTCCCCCCCCCCCCCCCGCAAAACTAGTTTAAATGCCTCGAATCAGCACTAGCAAACCTACCCGCAAGGATGTTAGTCCCCCTCCAGTTCAGATGCAAACCGTCCCGTCAGAACGGGTCCCACCTTCCCTGGAACAGAGCCTAATTGTCAAGAAACATGAAGCCCTCCCTCCTGCACCATCTCCTTAGCCACGTATTTAGCTGCATTATCCTCCTATTTCTAGCCTCACTAGCACGTGGCACGGGTAGCACGCCTGAGATCGTAACCCTGGAGGTCCTGTCCTTCAACTTAGCACCTAACTCCCTAAACTCTCTTTGCAGGACATCCTCCTCCTTCTTATCCATGTCATTGGTCCCTACATGGACCATGACATCTGGCTGCTCACCCTCCCTCCTGAGAATACTGAGAACTCGATCCAAGATATCGTGGACCCTGGCATCAGGGAGGCAATAGACCATCCAGGATTCTCGATCTCTCCCACAGAACCTCCTATCTGTCCCCCTAACTATCGAATCCCCTATCACTACTGCTCTCCTCTTTTCCCTCCCTCCTTTCTGAGCTGAGGGTCCAGCCTCGGTGCCAGAGACGCGACCACGACAACTTGTCCCTGGTAGGTCGTCCCCACCAACAGTATCCAAAACCGTATACCTATTGTTGATGGGAACGGCCACAGGAGTGCTCTTCTCTTTCTGTCTATTCCCTTTCCCTCTCCTGACATTCACCCAGCTGCCTGCCTCCTGACTTTTAGGGGTGACTGTCTCCCTGAAACTCCTGTCTATTACTGCCTCTGCCTCCCGTATGATCCGAAGTTCATCCAGCTCCTGTTCCCTAACTCGGCTTCTCAGGAGCTGCAGCTGGATGTACCTTTTGCAGGTGTAGTCATCAGGGACATTTGTGCTGTCCATGACATCCCACATGCTGCATTTGGAGCACTCGACTGTCCCAACTGCTGCCTCCATTACTTACTCCTAATTTACTTAAAGGACTTTACCTGGCCCTACCCACTGGGAGCAAGCTGGTCCTCAGCCTCTGCTCGCCGAAGCCTCTCGAGCCAAAGCCTCAAAGCTCCACTGCTTCACTGGGCCACTCACACGCTGGCCGCTCCTCTTCAGCTTCCCCTTCTTTTATTTTCAATCTCCGCGCTCTTTTTCAACTAACCTGCATTCAAGATCTGCACTCTTTTTCAAATGTTGAGTGCAAGAGTCCTTCTCCTCGATTCCCTCCTGAGTCGTGGTGACTGTGCTGACTTCTCCCAGAATGCTTCAGTCACTTTTCACCAGCACCCTCTATATCTAAATATCTATAAGCTCTATTTTCTAAGGTTAAGGGCGTAGATAGGGTAGACAGGAAGGAACTTTTCCCCTTGGTGGAGAGATAAATAATCAGGGGACATAGATTTAAGGTAAGGGGCAGGAGGTTTAGAGGGGTTGTGAGGAAGAATTTTTTCACCCAGAGCGTGGTGGGAATCTGGGACTCACTGCCTGAAAGGGCGGTAGAGGCAGGAACCCTCATAACAATTAAGTATTTGGATGTGCACTTGTCAGAGCATACAAGGTTATGGGCTGGAAAATGAGATTAGGACGGTTAGATACTTGTTTGACTGGCGCAGACTCGATGGGGGAAGGGCTTTTTTTCTGTGCTGTAGACCTGTATGACTCTATTCATGTGTTCCCTGCCTTAGAGCAGGCCCTTATCCCATTGTCAATACATCATCCTGAGCTGTTTTCTTAGGAGTTTTTTTTTGTCAGTGGCGGTTTGCCAGTGCCGTCCACTCTAAGGGACAGGGCAAGGAGGCAGGTCCCAAGTTTACCTCAGCCAGAACGGGAATTGAACCCATACTATTGGCATTATTCTGAACCACTAACCGGCCGTCTAGCCAACTGAGTTAACTGGCCTGCATAAGGTTAGGCGTAATGACTGCAAACATTTTGCCATGCATAGTGCTTGGTCAAGGTAAAGTCCTTGAATGCATCCTCAACAAGAAACCAAACACTAGTGACCCACTCAGTCACATCTATTAGCACTTCTGATTTCTTAAAAAGAAATGCTGGCTTGTGTATTGGATCTTGCTTGTTCAACGCTGATCTAACCAGTAAATGTGGTTTCATTTCAGATGGCCTGATTCCAGCCTGCCGAAACAGGAGATCAAGGTTTGTGGACAGGCAGAGTTGCCTGAGACCGTTTACTGATGATGACGATGCTGCTGATGTCAATGACTCCGATGGTGATCCAGGTAAGCGTGGAGTTGGCAAATGATACGCATTGTGGCCTGCGCGTCTGCCTTAAACCAAAGGCGCATTACCACTTGCACTGTTATAAGGTGTACAAGGGCAGAGCTTCCCGCAAGCAGTGCTGACCGTGAGTGTAGAGCACTGAAGCTGAGGGAAGCTCTGCAGCACTGGGATTTCCTGCTAATATCGCTACCATGGATCACTTGGATTCTATTAGACACATAGATGGGAACATCAAAAGTAAATTTGAAAGCAGCAGCAGCACCATTGAAGCAGCAGATATATTTAAAGTACAGTGGGAGAGATCCAGGGTTTTGTTTCCTGCAGAAAATGGACCATGGTTTTATCTGGAAAACTGTGGATGTCTTTGAATAGTGCTACATGGAAGATGGCCATTTGGCCTATTCTGGCCCTTTGAAGAGCTAGCCAGTGGGTTTTTACTTTACTGTGTACATTTCGTTACCTTCATGTTAATTTAAAGGTGCCATCACCTGCAAATGGCTAGGATTGTGGTAGTATCCCAAATATCTGTCCAGGTACTTCTGTCTTGGGAGGGAGCTGACAGAGCAGTGTGACATTGGTGCGTATTTAGATCAGGAGCTCAAACTTTTGAACAATGCTAACTCTATAATTCAGTCATCATGAAGTTCCTTCATTGGTACGATTATGCAGCATACTTGTCCATGGCTGTTAACTCTCGGCTCCTTATTTTCTGGTGATTACAGAAATTAAGTGCAAAGAACAGATTGAAAATGAAACCATGAAAAGCCCATTGCTGATGTTGATCTATCCAGTAGCTTTGTAGCAGATTGAATTTAGGGAAAAAAATGTTCTCAGTTCCTCCCTATCCACTCTCTTCAAACCGCTCATAATGTTCAATGCAGTACTGCAGGAGGTGCCGTCTTTCAGATGAGATGTTAAACCAAGCCATTGTCAGTCCACTCGGGTGGGCATTAAAAATTCCACAGCCAGTACCTTTATCGGTCAGCCAACATCACTAACTCAGATTATCTGATCATTATCATATTGCTGTTTGTGAAAACTTGCTGTGCGCAAATTATTGCATCTCCCTACATTATAACAGTAACGACACTTCATTGGCTGTAAAGCACTGTAGGATGTCCTGTGATGTAAAAGGCACCATACAAATGCAAGTTTTTATTTATCAGACGTTCTTACATGCACTTTATTGGTGCTGATTTTATTTTCTGTGCTTCAAGATCATTGATTTATCTGGTGAATACTTGGATTGCTTTTTTTTGACCTTGGCGTGCAGTTAAAGGTGCACAATGAGTAAAAACAATTGTTC